>NC_044050.1:24729455-24939455 GCF_902167405.1 Gadus morhua | reverse complement strand
CTTAGTTGCGACGCTGGTCAACTGAATTTGTGGGGAGGAGGGAGGCTGGTTTTAAGGGTGGTGCTGTAAACTGAGAGGGTGGAGTGGGGGGGATCAACAGCTGGAGGTGACGCTTGTGTCTAAAGTTTCTTCACGTCCATTCTCTTAAATTCTTTCTGTGTAGTGTCTTTGAAATACCACCAATGATGTTTTACATCGCGTGGTACGCTAAATTATCTTCGATTTAATAGGATGGTAAAAACATGGATTTGCATAGAAACGTACATTTGATGGACTATATCTTGCGTGGTTTTTAGCAAATAAATGACATCTATACAAAGGTATAACCAATGGATTTGGCCGATTTCTCCCTATAGGTATGCTGTGCGTTTGGCCAAATTTGCTTAGGAAATCCCCATGAAATAATTTAGAATCATAAAATTAAATTAATTTGCATAGTCTGGAAGCTGTGAAAGCAGGGCAAAACTGCCCAAATGTCCTCACCAGAACGACCTGGTACACTAGAAAGCATACGTTGTGAATATTTGTAGGCCAAGTGTGCGTGGGAGGCTCGTGTCGATGTGTGCGTGAAGGCATTGGGTCAAGGCTGTATGGCCAGAGTTGTAGGATTTGGTGATCACAACGCGCGGGTGTTTATGTCTACCAGACAGTGCTCGTCCCCACAGACCTATAACGCCACATCCGGATCAAAGGACCAGCCAAGAAGGACGGGCTCTGACGTACGACCATAATGGGTTCACTTCTTCAATTTGAGATTATAATTATTTGCTGTGCATGTTTATATTGTTTTGCTTTCTATTGCAATTATGCTGTTCCATGCGTTAATTATTATAATTATTATTATTATTTTATGAATGATATTTATGAATCTATTTATTAATTGTTATTTATTATTATTTAGCTGTGTAAGTCTGGTTGCCTCTACTGTCTCGTTGTCTTTATGGCAATGACAAATAAAGTACTTTGAACTTTGAACTTTTTGAACTTTGAACTTTGTTAAGACGGATAAATCTTTCCTGAACATTTCGCGTCTGTTGGGCTATATTTCTCCAGAAAACCAAGCCGTCAGCGGTTGAGGCTTAGTATTTAGTAGGCTATTCTTTTTTTGCAGAAAATACATAAATGATTGCTCACCATCCATTCGAAAGATTTGTTGTGAAACATATGCACGTTCGTATTTTGATGTGCATAGTCAACCCAAAAAGCCAGAGAAGTCAATGGAAGTTCCAACATTGTTTGGGCCATTTCGAATTTGTGTTTTCTTTCTATCAAACACCATAATATATAGCTAAATATGTGTCTATGTGATGGGCTTATCTATCAGCAAATAAGGACGGCATATTCTTTGCTGATAGTTAAGATGTAGGCTATTTGTTAGAACCGACCCAAACATTTAAGTACCATTGATAGTTCACTGCCATCTAGTGGTTATTCGATCTAACCATTTCAACAATATAAAATAGCCTACTGTTTCTTTCTCTTTCTGCGGTTTTATGGCTCATTTCTGGATTTTACAATTCAATCCAACTTAAAAGTACAAGGAGGAGGGACAAATTCCAGAGTTGCAGAAGGGGGTGACGCAATCCTTCTGCTATAGTGTTGTTGTTGACATCTGAGGAGGAGACTGCAGAAAAGGCGTTTGTTCCAGGTGCATAAGATGAAGAGGCTGGCTACAAGTGGTCATGGGGGGGCAATGTGAATCTCGATATATTACTTATTTGACGCTTATATCTATATTTCGGATCCCCATGGCTCTATAGTGTTTGGCTTTGCAGTGAGGGGTTGATTTGAGGAAAGCCCCTTGTTTTCTTTTTTAATATTGTTCGGGAGCTGATATGGATGTGTCTCTTGTAGCTCCGTCATTACTTTCAAGCTATTATCAGCGATGAAGGAAAAGGGTTTCAAAGTAGAAGAAAATAAACACCAATACAAGAACACAGTCAAAGCCTATATGTACAATACTGAGAATTATTAGAAGCATAACCCTAACCCTAACCCTAACCCGAAAAACAAAACCGTCGAATCAAAACCTAAACAACAAACAGATTCAGATGGAGGCTCATTTATAAAAGGTCTTCTGGTTTCAGGATAGACCTCTCAGATTACTGGACAGATTGGTGGACGAACCGTAACCATTGGATAAAAGCGTCTGCTAAATGCCCTAATGTAAATGTAATAAACAAGAGGTGGATTTTTATTTATTTTTATTTATCATGATTATTATACATATATTTTATATATTCCACTATTATTTTAATGAGTAAGGGCCTGGTAAGTGTGTTACCAGCTCAGACACAACCAAATCATAAGTGGCATTCTACTATTACTATTATTAATTAATTATTAACTGTTGTTGTGTTTATTGATGAACCATAAATTCGTGTTTGCTCATGTTTGCAAGATAGTGTTGTCCCCCAAAGGGGGCCATCAAATGAAAAAGCAAATATCATACATGATAAAACATTATTTTTTTGCATATTATGAGTTATCCAATGTAGGTATTAAACATGTGTATTCTAGATTGGCTAAGCCTATCCACACGGCGCCACACAACAGCCGTGTTTCACTGGACTCCTTTGTGCGTTGTCTACTTTTCCGGAAAACAGAGAGCAACTTGATTCCTACCAGCTGTTTCCCGCCTCGAGACAGATCAGCTGCAAACACACGTAGTAGGCGGAGGCAAAGAGCCACACACACACACACACACACGCACTGGAGGATCCCCATCAGCTGTGGCTGCAACACAGCAAGGCATTCCGATTCTCTATTTTCCTTTAACGCAGGAGCGCGATTGTTTTTTAGGATTTAAACTATGCACCTAAACAGGGTGAATAGGAAGCTTCTATAATCAACACCTCTTCTTAAATAAGCGGTTCGTGGCGGGGAAAACAACACAGATTTCTCAAGGGGGGCTTCGGAAGCATGGAATATTTCATGATGCCGACAGAGAAGATCCCTTCCTTACAGCAGTTCAAGAAATCGGAGAAGGATGTTATCGGGGGGCTCTGTAGGTATGTATCCGACGTGAGATCGCCCTATTTACACGCCGTGCATTGATTGTTGCTGGCGGCAATCGGGATCGGAAGTGGGTTAGCTTACTAGCCGTTAGCACCCGCATTTGGTAAACCCACAACATGGTTGTCAATACTCCTTTTCGTGCCCCCGCCGACCATGGCGGCACTTATCGATAACCCGAAGCGGCGCGGCTATCGACGCGGACCACACCGCGAACGGGTGTTGAAAACGTAAATAAACACCGCGAAATGGATGCGTTTATGTCGGGCGCAACACCAACCACGTGGTTGTTATCGTGCTGCACGCCGCTTTGGCGCTATACACTTTTTTCCCCCCCGTGTTCGACACGGTTTATCCGGGGGATAACGTGCCACACAACCGCTAAGCGGTCCACCGAACACTAATCACGGTGTTTCATGTTCCCCCGGGTTCAACCCTCACATTTAGCGACCCTTGGCGGGGCGGAACGGGGCCACGGTGTGGAGCCCTGCCCGTGTAGCTGCTCGGCTAGCGCTGCGCAGCCATGCTGGTCCACGGTGTGTGTCGTGTGGAGAATGTAACACGGCTGGTGCTTTTCGCATGCCTTTTGTTGTTTCCCCCTCGCCGGCCCGCCCGCTTTCCTTCCACACGGACTACACTAACGCACACATTCCAGTGGTTTGAATTCGAGATTTGCACGTCTTGTGTGGTTGAAAGTAGTACGATTAGCCATTGACCAAAACTAGCTCCCGAGTGTACGGAAAAGGCATTGTTCTCGGTGCCAAGGGGCTGGCCTGCTGGTGTCACATTTCAGTCCTATCGCGTGATACTACTTGCCTAGTAGTAGCAGCACGTCGATGCTGCTTTCGATTTCAGTCCGAACCCGAGGGAATGGGAAAACGAGGAATCGAAGTTCGTTTGTGTTTCTCCCGTTTCTTAAAGAGTGACTGTTACTGTTAAGCCTATTGCAACTCGTGCGTCAATAAACGCAACCCCTCGACGAGGCGCGCACATGTGACTCAGCAACATTTGTGAATGACCATATGCGCGCAGTTAACGTAGACTGTTCCACACGTTATTCCTATATCCTTCTTTAAATACGAACCAAGTATCCCAAGTAAAACCATCCGTACCCCCCAATCTGTCTTCCTCTGGCTGATGTGATAAGACACACACGCGTGTGCGTGTGTGTGCGCGCGCGCTTCATGCCAATTCAGAGGCTGGATGAATAACAGTCTACTTCAAGTCATGTTCTCATGTTGTCTCAAGTCTGTTACCGTAATAACATGCAACCCTCTAGGGCTTTCATATCGTGCCCCCTAGTCAGGGAAAAGCTTGGATTTTATTGCATAGTAATAACATTAGGAAGTCAATAATCACATTGGCTTCATTACCAACGTTTATTTTTTTCAAAGTGAATGCAGAACCGCGCAGTGATAGTAAGCCCTATCTGTGAAATGTTGTGACCCAAGCAGCATATGTAACCAGATATAGGTCAAAGGCAGTCGCAGCTATAACTTATTGTTTTGTTTCAGACAGCCATAGGGTTGCCTGTCCAACCAGGCATTGTTGCCCTACCAACCCCTCTTACAAAATATCCACCAAACTGAAAAGATCAGGAAAATCAGGTTAACCGGTTACTCTTTGGCCATCATGGTTCACCCATTGTTTTTCCTTGAAGAAATAGTTGTGACCACATAACACGGGGTCAGAGGTGTAGAGCGCTGAGTGGAGGAGTGACAGCTGACCTCTTTAGCAGGTCAACATTTGGATAAAGGCTTTTCTGGTGAGGAGGAAGTGCATGTACTGGAGTCAACAAACTAATGTTTTTTTTGTTCCAAAAACAATTGCAATTAATCCCTACAAATAAGACAAAAATACAAAGTCAACTCCAAACTTGTAAGATTCTGTATGAACTGGGCACCAAATTGAAACTAAACTTTCCCACATGACCCTTCTTTGCCTTCACAATACAAGGAAACTGAAAGGAAATGCCTTGACTCCCCCTCTATCTCTCTCTCTGAGGAAATGCCATGACTCCCCCTCTATCTCTCTCTCTCTGAGGAAATGCCATGACTCCCCCTCTCTCTCTCTCTCTCTCTCTCTCTCTCTCTGTGGAAATGCCTTGACTCCCTCTCGCTGTGGCACTGTCTTGACTCCCCCTCTCTCTTTGGCACTGTCTTGAATCTCTCTCTCTCTCTCTCTCTCTCTCTCTCTCTCTCTCTCTCTCTCTCTCTCTCTCTCTCTCTCTCTCTCTCTCTCTCTCTCTCTCTCTCTCTCTCTCTCTCTCTCTCTCTCTCTCTCTCAGCCTGGCCAACATTCCCCTCAGCCCAGAGACAGCTCAGGACCAGGAGAGGCGTATTCGCCGTGAGATCGCCAATAGCAACGAGCGGCGGCGCATGCAGAGCATCAACGCCGGCTTCCAGTCCCTCAAGTCCCTCCTGCCGCACACGGACGGCGAGAAGCTCAGCAAGGTACGGCCCACAAGAGCACGCACACTCGACACAGGCTGCTGGGTTGTGAGCTCACGGTGTGTTGAGCTCATGGGGGTGTTTGTTTGGCTTCGGAAATCTGCTCTTCACCAGAAGGCAGTGGAGTAAGGAAAAACGTGTCTGTGCCTTTCATGCTCATGATGCATGTTTGACCTGTGAATTTAATTCTCAATCTAAACTAGAGCTTTGACTCCGAACTTCGTTATTCGAATATAATTAGAATATCAAAAAATAAATCAAAATTCAAACGAATACTAGGCAGCCCTTAATATTCGAACCTGTTGTGGGCAGGCCAAGAGGGAGAGACGTCGGAGAACCCGGCGCAGTCCATTCATAATATTGTAACGACCACGGAAGAGGCAGTGAATGAAGTATTGATCAGACAGCGATTTATTAGAAACCTAATAAACCGTTGGAACGTGCAAGACCGGTAACCATAGCAATGCGGTAAACAAACCTCACGTAGCCCAATCCAGGTCTTACTGAAGGCATTTAATGGTCAAAATGTTATTAATAAATATTTGAATATTAATAAACAAATAAACTTCGAATATGATTTTTGGGCAAAAGTCAAAGCCCTAATCTAAACCTACGTGTTTGCCCCAACCAGGCAGCCATCCTGCAACAGACGTCGGACTACATTTTCGCCCTGGAGCAGGAGAAGACCCAGCTGCTGCAACAGAACAACCAGCTGAAGCGGTTCATCCAGGTACGGTGGCGTGTGGATCATTAGGTCAATGACGGAGTGTCGATGAGCATCTTCTTTGGTGGTCGGCACCGGGTCAGAACCTAACACCAGATGGTGCACCATTCTCTCCCCCAAGGAGTTCAGCAGCTCGTCGCCCAAGAGGAGGCGAGCGGACGAGAAGGACGAGGGGATTGGCTCCCCCGACGCTCAGGAGGAAGAAAAAGGGGAGGAGTTTCGAAGGGAGATGCTGGAGCTACGGCAGCAGCTGGGCAAGGAGCGGTCAGCTCGCTTGCTGCTGGAGGAGCAGGTGAAACACGCACGCTCACAGACACACATTTACACTTATACTTTAAAAGGGCACTATCCAATCATTTTCTTTTCGAGGTAGAGTACATTGTAGACCAGGGGTCTCAAACTAAACTTAACTGGGGGCCGCTGGAGGTAGAGTCTGGGTCAGGCTGGGCCGCATCAAGTATTCCACAAAAAAAAGGAGCACAACTGACCCAATCTAAGTTAATGATCGGGCTATAATAGGATCATGTTGGCTATGTAATCGCTGACAACAGGGTCATTTCATAGCGGTTGATGGAAACCGGGACATTTTAGCGTCCTTTGGCTTTTGTCTGGACTTTTGTCGAGCCACTCAGTAAAAATGTGCGTTTGACAACAACGCGCGGGCCGCACTAACGCTAAACTTTGTTGTCAAGTAGGGGGACACAAAATATCATCCCATGGGCCATTGGGCCGCGAGTTTGAGACGCCTGGTCTAAAAGGATACACAGAGACAATTGTCTTTTGGAATCAAGATCAAGGTTCAATAATTTATTGCTATATAACTGTACAAGTTGCTAGGGATATGTCTCAGTGTGCTCATGACGGTACATAACGAAGACCCACCCAGGGGTCTGACTTGGTACAACAGATCCCAAGAAATCCCTACACATAAGACATATAGCCTATATAAACGTGGTTGTCAGACCAGGCTAAGGGTCAGATGTCTGGTTAACGGGACAGGTGCTTATGTGTGCAAGTGATGTGCAATTCGCATAGAGTCTGATAAATAAATGCAGATATAGTAGTACAGATATAAAGTAGCCTTTAAGAGTAACAGTATATAAAATCATGTTTGTCAGTAGGGATTCTTTGCACAATGTAACAGGGAATCGCCCTACAAGTACTCATCACAAAGATTAAAGTACTCCATGGCCGTTGTAAACATGGAGGAAGGTTAACCACATTAAAAGCTCCCCGGAGGAATCAGTACAAGGAAGTCGTTTGTGCTTTTATTGGTAACGGTTGTTTTTGAGAAGCCTGGAGAGACCGACCGCTAATCTCCTTTTTAAGAGAATCGGTCCGAGCGCATCAGAGTCTTCCTGCTGCGCTGGCTCTAAGTGCGTGTGTTCCTCCGCCTTATTGCTCCCAGGTGCACACGCTAGGCAACCACCTGCACCCGGAGCGGCTGAAGGTCATCACCCAGGAGCTGGAAGCCCAGGCCCAGCTACAGAGCCAGACCCTGTTACGGCTGCAGCAGATGCACGGGCAGACCACCGAGAACCACGCACACAGCCCCAAGGTACATTAGACACACACGCACACGCGCGCGCGCACACACATCATTTAAACATTGCGGGTACTTTGCAATGGCTTGTCTATGTTCCCACGCAAATGAGCGGCTGGGCTTAAAACATCACCCTTGAGATATTTTTAGTGGACCATCATGCTGCACGTGACGCTAGTATTTCAATGTATGTAGCGGCAGCGACTATACTGAACAACCTTGAGCAACCTTTTGAGGTGCGCTCCCAGCGTGTCCAGACGTGGGCAGCCGTTACCTCATGCAGGCTGTGTCAGACTTATTGGCGCAACAGCTGTTCTCATTTGTTTTATCCAGTTCTATCTGGAAGCAGAGGGGGCTTCCCCCCCCTCTCCAGAGCGGTAGCGTAAACAGTCATGCCATACCATAGTATACAGTTCCCAGCAGATGAGCCGGCTACATAAACAAGGCAAGACCCGGGCTCCACAGAACCTGTGAGCAGTAAGGGATTGGGATTCAGTGGAAGATTTGGGGCCATGTTAACTTTTCATGTTCAACCGTTGGGTCAGACCTTGGCTGACCTGATATCTTGTCAGTTGATCTCCACGATAACAACCACCCCAGTCAGCTGAGGTGTCGGATTGAATGAAAAATCTGCGATGCCAATAAATTAGCAAGTAGGGCGCCCCGGCTGATAAGCACATGACTGCAGAGTACGGCGTGAAATAATGTAACGCCCTAATTTTTAATTTTTTTGGTTCCTTTCATTTTTTTGGGGGAAAACAAGAAAAGAACATTCTTTAACAAGTCACTGTCTGTTCTAGATCAAGGCCCCGCCCACCCCTCCAGCCCCCACCCACCACCCCACCGTCATCGTCCCGGCCCCCACACTACTCCAGCACCCGCATCATCACGTCACCGTGGTAACGCTGAGCCCCAGCGCCCAGACCAGCACTGTGTCTACGTCCAGACAGAACCTGGACACCATTGTGCAGGTACGAGGAGAGCCCTGCACGCACGTCCACGCACGTCGGTGTGAGATTGTGCTATACAAAATACTAAAATACTATAGGCTTAAGTTATGGCTCCACGTTGACGCAACGCAATGACCAAGCAGTCACGCGGACGTGAACCTATTTTGGTTCTGCGTCGGGTTTCAGTGAGCGGACCAATCACAGCCCTTGCTGCAGCGTCGACCCGTTTTGGGAGGCGCACGTCAGGCCCTTGCGGTGGACGCAAGGAGGGTCCACAAGGGCGTAATGGTTCCGTTAACACCCGTAGCGTTGCGGGGACGTGGAACCATAACTAAGCCTTAAGGGTCGCTCATGACTTGACACCATTTCGTTTTTTAAACGTGAGCTTTTAACAGCGGACGCTGATGTGTGTGTGTTCAAAATGTCACATCGGGATTTAGCGAGAGATGACTAACGGTTGTGTGCTTCCCTCAAGGCCATCCAGCACATCGAACGCACCCAGGAGAGGAGGTGCAGCGTGGAGGAGGAGCAGAGGCGGGCGGTCATCGTCAGCCCCGCCCACGTTGCCATGGACACCACCTGCTCCGACACAGACACTGACACTGAGGGGGAGGAGCGCTCGATGAACTAACCCGTGGCTTGCATGCAAAAGCTGCATTAGACGCGCGCGCACACAAACACGCACCAACCGACACACACACACACACACACACACACACACACACACACACACACACACACACACACACACACACACACACACACACACACACACACACACACACACACACACACACACACTGTAGTTGCCTCTTGACGCGAACAAGTTATTTTTTTTTGGCGTTCCGTTATCGCCCCCCCCCCCCCCCCCCCCCCCCCCACACTCACTGTTAAGTCACGTATTTCCTTCGTACTGGAAACCAGGACAACCCCACTGTAAGCACCAGTGTCCTTCGGAAGACAATTTCCTCGTTGACCAATTCAAATTTGTTTACACGGTTAACGAACCGGTTAAGTAACCGGGAAGTGCAACTTCGCGAACCCAATAAACGTAAGTTTGTGTTCGGAGGTGTTCCCTCTTTCCTGCACTGTTGCAAAGCTGCTTGATACTAGAGCAGAAAAAAAACTGAAAAAAAAACGTCAGCGAAACCAATCGTCGTCCTCCTCCAAAAAAAGATACTTTTCAATCCTCCGTCCTTTTTTGTTTCATTTAATATCTCATCACGTGCTACTTACAATCGTGGCGTCAGCGCTGCCCGGCTCCAGTATACTCATTGACAGTATTATGTGTGTGCTGCAAATGAATAGACTCGACGGAGAGTTGAATGTAATACAGCTCGGGGCAGGCTGAGCCCCCAAGTGCTGAGGGTGCATTCAGAGGGGTGCACTTATTTCCCCCCTTCGTCTGGCCTCATGTGTGCCACCCTGCTGGTTTAAGCTGCGATAAAGTGGACGAAGCTCAACAAAAAGAAAACTGTAGGAATCAACGATTCATCTGATGGACTCAAACCAAATTGATCCATGTCTGATCCCGTGTTTTGGATATAACGAGTAAGATTAAGCTAAACCATCAATCAAGTCAAGAAGGGGCTTTTCCTTCTTTGTTTTGCAGTGTTACTGAATGTATGTGGCGGGAGTGTCTCGCTCTTTGACTTAAACAACTGACTTAGTGTATATTGTCGATGCGAGACGCGGCCTTGGGCTAAATAACTGGAATGGTAATTAATCTTCAGATTGCTCGTCAGATATTGTTCTCTATAGATACACACACACACAGCTATACACATAATCGAAGCTGGTTCATCCAGAAATCTGTCCCCTCTTCTGCTACAAATAATGACGTATGTTAAGAACATAAACATACCATACCCCCTGAACCATTGAGATTAAAAACTGGACGCATTTATTTGGAATCTAACTAAATCGGGTCCCAGGTTTTATCTTTTAAACAAGGCCTCTTTAAAAAGCATCGGCTGAGCATCTCAGACGTGTTGGACCGTTGTGACTATGCACTCGCTTTGGGCATTTATGCAATTCCATCTCCAGTGACTGTTTGAAATGAGGAAGGGATCATCTATGCACCGTTTCTAGACATGTACTTACCAAGCATCACTTGCTTACATCTTAGAATGTAACGTTGTACCTTCTGTGTGCTCTGGGTCTATATATTGCTGTTCGGAGCACTAAGGGAGACCCCTATTTGTTTATCCTTACACTACCTAGTGCACTGGCAGGGAGGGTTAACGAAAACTGATGGTAACATCTTCATATGTAGTCTTTTATCTTCCTTGAGGAGGAGATGAATCTCGGCTTGAATGTGCCAGAGCTGGAAAACAGTCAACCGTCTCTGGTGGGCAAACGCGCCAAACCTACACCTAAAAACTACATTACGAATCAATTTATTCCGTTTTGAATTTGAGCCACGTCTAGGTATCCTGGAAAACAATGCAAACAATGAAAATAGGTAAAAATGTGGTTGGTAATAGAGGTGCTTTTAATGGGTGGTGTGGACCCATCGAAAGGGCACCGTTGAATAGTTATTGTTTTTATTTGTGTCGTCTGCTCAGTGCACTGCACTGAAAATGAGATTGTTCCCCCCCCCCCCCCCCCCCCCCCCCGCCTGCAGACAGCAGACCCACTCCCCCCCTCCTTATGTCCTGCGTCTCTGTTGTCCGACTGGAATCCCGCCCGGGGAATGTGGCCATGTATCGCTCCTGTTTTCATACGCTGACTTGATGCTGTAAACATTCCATTTATTTGAATCTTTATCGTTCTTTGTTTGGTCATGTACGTCACGTTGCCGTGTGAACCTGTTTTCGGGGGGGGGGGGTGGGGGGTTACGTCAGTGGGTGCTCTATAGGTCTGTCATGGCTTATTCCCCTGGAAGCCTGGGCTGCTTCCTTCCTACGTCTCCATGTCTCACCATCAACGTGTGGCCACCGGTCCAGCTAGGGGCCACATTCACACCGGTTGGGGGGCCCTTCATGCTTTTCTCTGTCATACTATATACCCTTTTTCTTTAAAAAACCACGAGAGGTGGGAGATTCTATGTACATATTTTAAGCGTAGCCTTAGCCGGTTTTATATCTTTATTGGAGAGATGTTCAAATTTATCAGTCAGGGCTGAGGCTGGGGCGGCGACGGCTCCCTCTTAATGTGTCTGTGTGGCAGCACTCCCCTCCTTTGGGCCAGATACCAGATGATTGATACGAAGCACTTGATGTTTTATGCTGCCCCAATCAAGGATACCGAAGGTGTTGTTTTTGCCATTTCTAAAAAAAGAAA
Source organism: Gadus morhua (assembly GCF_902167405.1). NCBI lineage: Eukaryota > Metazoa > Chordata > Actinopteri > Gadiformes > Gadidae > Gadus > Gadus morhua. The sequence goes on along the minus strand of NC_044050.1, from coordinate 24,927,488 downwards.
GAAAAAGAAGCAGTTCTTTTCCGTTACCAAACTTGAGCAGCTGTTGTTCTTTTGCTTCTTTTTTTTTTTATCCTCCGAAATGAGGAAACATTTTAATATTTCTGATTTATTTTTGTTCACCTGTCCTGTTCCCTGAAATGCTGTTATATTTTGTTTATAAAAACCTGGATAAACAGGCCTTAAGGATGAAAAAAAAATGAAATAAAATTTGTACTTTTTTTCTAAATAACACTGGTGTACTGTGCTGTATAATGTGCTGGCAGAAAAAAACAATGCCACTGTATATTTATTTCGACAACCACTAGGAGGTGGTGTTTATAAAAAAATAATGCTTTATTGCGTAAACCTACTAGAACAGTTTTGCTTATTAATAAAACAAATGACATTTCTTTTGGTCAAGGCCCCATCACATTTATATATTGATACAAGCATTTTGGTGAAGGTACCATAACGACGTTGAGGAATACAATTCGTCACCATTGCTGTTTCTCTTCAAGCTTGCACTGTGAACACTACCACTGCCCCCAACAGTATCGCACTTCCACCATCGCTGCTGTCTGACACCACTGATTGGACCAGCCAACTGTTCTGGACACAAGATGTCCTGCACAGCCGCGGCAGCTGGGCCCCTCCCCTTCATCTGGCTTACCCTTTACATTATGTGCCAGTAGTATATATAGCGAGACAGGCTCTGGGAAAGGCCTCTGGCAGACAGAATGAAGTGGCTGGTCTCTGTGAGTTGCCTGGCGCTACTGCTGGTCCTTGCTTCTGCAGGTATGGATTTGTGACTTGTTAATGCACTATTCACTCTGATATGATGGACGGCTTATGTGGATGGATTGATTAAGGGCAGTAGGTCAACTGGTTATCATGTATTCAAAGTAAATGGCATGGAGTTGAAAGATAGCATTAGCCGGTTACTGGTTATCGTCTACTCTATGCCAGAGGATCCAAGGTCTGTCAAGTAGTACTTAAGGTAGAAAACCATTTTGATGGCACGTAGTCATTCATTCACCGGCTGTTGTCATTGCCTTCTGGGCTGTTGGATGTGTTTCCACTCATTCTTGTTTCAGAGCTATTTAACTGTGGTATGCCAGGGATGTATCATCTGTTTCGTTTTTGAATAACCTTGAAATGACGGTGTGATTTGACAATGGACTGTGTATTTCAATCAGGCCGTGTTTTAACCAGTGTCCGTGAAGTAATATGTCATTTTGTACTCTGCACACTTGAAATGGTGAAAGTTATGGACAGTGTGTTAACATGCTTGTTGAACATTGAAAGATTCATTACTGTGTCATTAGTGTTCTAGCAGCTTGTGGCTACTGTATGTTGATATACCAGCTGGAGAGCACCGGTGGAGGAGGAAATACCAGAGCCAGCCACCTCCTTGAGGCATGATTGGCGTCACTGTCACCAGTATTTAAACAGCACTGGAGTCACAGGGCAGACTTCAAAACCAGGCTTCCAACTTGATAAACCGAAACCTGGCTCAGGCCAAAGAGCAGTACTAATACAACTAATATATAACTAACTGATAAATGGTAATGGAGGTGATTTCTCTTACAACAATTTGTAACCAGCTGTGATAAGGCCATGCTTCACCCAGGCAGAGCAGAGGGTGGTTGAATCCTTTAAGGTTTGTTTACCTTTCCTGTGGCTTTGGCTGCCTAGCAGTGTCAAGGCCTGCATTTAAATGTCACTGAGGGTTTTGGCATCTGGGTAGCACATGACCGGACAGGGGAATTTCCCAGTGTCCTTACACCCCACTGGTAAAAGGTTAACAGTCCTTTTATTATTTGGTGGATTGTGGATTATCGTATTAAAGTATCTAGTTCTAGTTATGGCAACTGTAATGAGGGTAGTAGAGGATAGAAACTTCTCTGGCTTTTGGTGAGGCTGGCAGTGCATTTTGTATTTTCAATTTGTGCTTGCTAATGGGGTACCCTTGCCTGCCCTTGTGCTGGTATATTTTGGTCCTGGTGGACTTCCATAGCCAGGTGTTAGGCCCATGTCAAAGGGCATAGTAACCGAACACTGTATGAACTAAAGCCAGACATGGACAGTCCTTTCCCTCATATGCGGACATTAAGGGCCGGACACCACACCGAACTACAAATCGACACAGGCATACCCTGTGTAAACTATTCACATATTCTCTCCACATTGTGCATGCTCATGCCTGTCAAGTTGCTGAGCTAATGCAGCTAGCATACCAGCTGCACTGCCAACGAGTAAAATGTGAGCTGAATTCTGAGTGATACATCAATATGATTTTGTCTTTCTGTATTTTGTTTCAATTAAGGCACCCAGTACAGAATTACAGTATTTCTGAATACCATTTTGAAACAAAAAGTTGCAAGTTGTGAATGTCCCTTCATCGAAAAAAAAAAAATTAACTTCACCATCAACAGACATTGTGTTTTTGACTCCACTCTGATGACCTAGTGGATGGGACTAGAGTATTCTATTGTTTTATATATAGCTGTGTGGGGGTGTTGCAGGGGACTTGTGCAATAGTGTGGTCCCATTGGAGGCAGGGCTTCCAGTCTTCATGAAAGGCCCATCCCTCCTTCTTTTCACTCCTCTGAATCAGTGTGGACTATTTCTGTTCAGCCATAGAGAACCTAGGCACCCGGGGCACCTGTCCCCCTCCATCCCCTGACCGTAGCATGTGCTTTACAGGCTTAACGGGGGGCCCTTGCCCCACAGCAAGGGCCGGGGAGGTTCTTACACATCACATACAGGTTATGTTGCTGTTGATAAACTCTGATGTGTTATTCGTTTGTCATTTCCCCTACTTGCTTTCAAGAGGAAACATTCAACAAAGTAAATGAATGTGTTGATTTTTTTTCTCAGCACCTTTAGACAGACACATCGACGGGCAAGCAGGAAGTTTCAGAAACATCCTAGGTGCATTCGTACTTCTTCTACGCAAGCCCTTTCCATTTTGTCTGAATGTGTAAACTGAATGGGACCAAATGAAGCTATCATGTGGTGACTATTACCACATGAACTACCTACTGTTACATTGTTTTGAATTCACAATGGGAAAAGGGTGCTGATGGGGACTCCACCCATCTATTTACAGTACCTGAATGGCTATTAACAATCCAAGCTCTGCTCAGATGTGAAAGGGTTAATTACATGTTCAGAAGCAACCTAAAGCCGCATGCAGTCCAAGTCATTCCTTATCATACCCCTTGCAAAAACCCATTGTCTTACAACTAAAACCTCTTAAAACCTCCGGGTCACCACCCCCACAAGCCGTGGGAGAGCAGTGACCCTTTTTACTTTGCTGATGACCACTTGTCGCTGTGTATAATTTTTGCACTCTCATTTCGCCATCTCGTGTGCACTGACGTTCCTGCCACACCTGGATCTCACCCTGAGGTTGAACCCTGCACATGCCACATACTGACAGAACGAGAGACAATTCTAAGCCCCCTGAAATATTGTTGATGTTGCCGTTTAAGGTGAGCAAATATATTTGTCCCACATCATCACATGATGAGAGACACTGATGATGTATCAGTAGGAAACTATTTATATTTCAACCTGAAGAATGAACACCATTCACTGGAGCCCTATAGAACAAATCCATCATAGTTCGGACATGCAGACTCCTCTTCAACGACATGCACCTTAAAGGTGACATATTATACCACCAGGTGTGAGGGGGATTAGCCGCTACAAGCTGTTTTGAATACCTGCCTCTTCTGACATCACAAGTGGGCGTGTCCCTGTAGATGTGTAGATGCTGGATAGATCAGTCTACCGCCTTACCCAGCAGACTGCAACAAACGTAGCTCATCTCTCCGTCATACATCTAGGTGGACACACCCACTAGTGATGTCAGAAGAGGTAGATATTCAAAACGGCTTGTAGCGGCAAATCACACTCAAACCAGATGGTATAATATTCCACCTTTAAGAAGTGGAAGTTAAGAAGAGAGGGGCGGGTGTTGTAATGCCTAGTCAGTTCATGAGGGTAGTGCCGTCTCATCCACACACGCCTGACCGGCTGGCAGCAGCAGCAGCAGCTCGGGTTATGGGACGTACGATGTAATAGCAGTACAGCTTTGGACCAGATCCAAACCGTGCAGCCGACATCAAACCCTACATAGCAGGGGCATATCAGTGCTCAAGTCCTCTGCCACAGATCCCTGTATAGTTTCTCCGTTATGGACTTGGGTACACTTAAGTCTCGCCGCCGAGACAAGTTTTATGAGCAGGGTCTTTAAAATGTGTGGGCCAATGTGGACACACTGAATGCCAGTTTGGAAGAGTTGATGTCTGTGTATGTCTGCAATAGAGGTTAAGGTGTTGGGCCTTTTATTAAAGACTAAATGCTGTTTGTCGGCTTGAAGTGTATCCATTGTTTGTACTGTTGAAATGACCTGGATGGAAAAAACGGGCAAAAAAAAGCCAATTGAATCTGTCAATTACATTCCACAAGGCTCATTCTGACATTCCCCTGGCAGCCAAAGTACTGGTAGTTAACGTCAATGGCTTCATGAGTTAGACTGGGGTTAGCATTCCCAGGTACAAAGACATGTAATGATTTCAGTGACGTGCCCAACGGTAGGGGCTACTAGGTCCCCCACAGAATCCCGACTGGGGAGCGGCAGGCACCTTCAGGGCCTCTAAATTGTTTGGGGAGTGAATCAGGCCCCAGAATAGGACAACACAGTTGTCACGGAGGGAATGGACGCAGCAGAGCACAAGAGTGTTAAGCTTTCTGTCCAGCCCAGCCCCCCTTAGCACGGACCTCTGTGACTCATCTTCACCAAAGTTCTTGGATCCTAAGCTCTGGCATCTCTAGCGCCACATTTAAAATAGATATGACAGTAGCGCCAGCTTCTTTTGCCAACTTTTCATTGACACTGTAGACTAGAGTAAGATCGTTTCAAGAGTATTTATATATACAGGGTTTTAGTATCTATAAATATATATGTACGACACATTGGCTATTGCCCCAGAAGGCCAAGGTTTACATTAGGTTCACTTAACCGAAAAGACTCGGCTGCCTTGAAATCATTGATTTCTCTACGATTCCATGTTGACAAATCTTCAACCAACATAGTGCATTGGGAGCAATGGCTCTACTGAGAGCAAGCACCTTAATTGACTGCTTGGGAAGGTGTGAAATGCATGACTGAGTCTCAACCCAAGCGCCTCCTCTGGCTTGTAATATGAATCTCAAACATACATTCAGCCCACATAACACGCTTGTCCCTCTAGAGGCTTCACAGTCTGCAGAAGATCGAGTTGGCAAGCTATCTCTCTCTCTATCTTGCGCTCTCTCTCTCTCTCTCTCTCTCTCTCTCTCTCTCTCTCTCTCTCTCTCTCTCTCTCTCTCTCTCTCTCTCTCTCTCTCTCTCTCTCTCTCTCTCTTTCTCTCTTTCTCTCTTTCTCTCTTTCTCTCTCTTCCACTCATAATTCAACTAAATAAAGGTCAGGGCTCTGGGTTCAATCTGGTCTAGGTATCCGATCCACTTATGATGCAGTGTGAGATGAAGCAGAGAGCGATGTACCAAGTATATGCAGCGATCATAATGTACTTCCTACCTTGTTGCAATCCCTGTCCATGGCACAAGGCGCTGGTACATGTCAGGGAGGTCTTCACTCCTTAATGGAAGTCAGAGAGGGAAGGAAACCATCTGCAAATGGCATATGGTTTTGATTGGTAATCAAAGCGATCAACGCCATAATGGGGGATTTGGTTGATAAATAGGATTAACTTGTGTTTACAGAGTATAAAACACAGGCATTCTTCTTCATGGAACATTTTGATGATTCAGTGCATGCCAGACACAGACCTAAAAACAAGAAGAGGACCTCACACACAATAGAAAGAGACGTTCTAGAAGAAAGCAGACGACGTGTGACTAGAGAATCTGGACGAAATGTGCTCTGAAGGCTGATGTGGCACACATGCTGTTTAACTTGAACTTCTGCTAGTGAAGACACGTCATTTTGTCCTCTATGTTAAAGGCAGAAGAACAGCCATGACATTGAAATTGTGGAACCCTTCCAGAACACATGATGGCAAATCATGTCATCATGCATTTTAGATTATCATGCAGCTTGAGTGTACTCCGGCCAACAACCAAACATATCGAGCAGAGAGAATATGGATGAACAGAATGAATAGCTCTAGCCACTTTCTTTAGTGAATGGGAGTTATTGTGTTATTGTGGTTGTGTTGCTATGGGTCTGCGACAACAATTTCTTATCATCAAGTCATTAATACTACAAAACATTTTTCAATACACTATTTTACTTTTGTCTGTCTCCGGTGTATAAATGGTACAGGAGTCATTGAATGGTTAATACTATACTCTTACTAGTATAGTATTTATAATCATACGATACCCATACGATATGGAGTTTAAAACCTTTGGACCTTTGACCTCAGGGGGACGTCGAACAGGAAGTGAGCTCTGCAAGGCCTTCAAACCAAACTTGGCTCATGGTCTTATGACCCTATCCTGATGCATTGTCATCAGCAAGCCTATTCCGGCCCTTAGAAAGCAACTTTTGATTGTGATAACAACTTGCAAATAGCTTTCATTGTAGGTGAAATCACTGAGACGGTCATCATGTATCCACCTAACCGATTATGTCCATGTATTACAACATGTTCTAATACTATGAGACTCATGAAAACGCCATCAGCTGATAAAAGGTGTCAGGGGGTGCACGAGCAGCAGAGGGGACTTAGTGTCTTATTTATTTATTTATGTATTTATTTATATAAGTTACTTATTTTATTTTAAATTAACATAATACCAATGGTCAGAAGTTTTACCAAAATGTTGATCATACCAAGTCATGACAGAGGGATTTAGTGTTTTTATTCATGCTTGAAAGATGAACATATATATTTTTTTTGAAAGGGAATAAGCTGATGAAGCTGACAAGTGACCGATGTTTACTGTAGAAATATTTTGAATTAAATGCAAACAAATCATTTGCTCTTGTTTCTCTGTTTTGAGATTCACACAGACTTAGGAGTCTTGTTTAAATGTTACAAATTTAGTTATAAACTGAACTTGTAAATTGTTTTTGTAAGTTGTTGCAGATGTTATCTCAGCTAATTGTATTAATACATTTTGATAATAAGGTGATTGTATGCAGTATTCTGGTGCCAGCAACTTATACAGTGGTTTTGTACAGATAAGTAAATAAATATTAGCAGGTTCTCATAGTAGGCTATTTCAATTCAGGAAGGGTGCGGAAAAAAATCTGTCTCCTAGGGGGGGAATGACAGAAAATAATTGAGAACAACTGGTCTAGAACATGTTGTACTTGTTGATTAGCTCACGTTGTTATGGCAATGAGGGTTAGGGTTAGGGGATAAAAAGATTAAGTTATAAACAATTTATTTCTTCTTTAAGAGCTAGAGACTAGCCAAAATGTGTTTAATCCTTTCCTCTGGGATGAAATACTCGTTGGTATTATGAGTTTAACTGAGGTTAAACTGTTACAAAAGGTATGTGCTTTTCTGGCAATAAACCAGCAGACTGTTCAAAAATATACAATGTGTTGGATTGATAGATACATATACTTCATATACCCCTGTGGCTCCCTGGGGCTGAGCCCCCCCAAAAGTCATAACCTAGAATCGCCCCTGCTCCACAGATCTCCTTGATGGGGTCTCCAGTCATGATGAGGATGCCGTGAGGGGGCTAGAGCTCCAGCATGCTGATGTGGAGCCCTTCCCCTGCCCATGCCCCCCAACAGAGGGGCATGGCAGCCAGACCTCCTCCAACGACACCCCCGCCCCAGAGAGAACCCTCTGTCAGCCCTGCAACCCCCCACCCTCTCTGGAGAAAGTAGAGGATGAAGATCAACCTGCCTCCGAAGAGGACGAGGAGGAACAAGCAGCTGCAGCAGGGGGAGATGTCTCTGTTGAAGGACTGGACAGTGAAGAAGAGATAGGGGTGGACGAGGCGGCTTCCAGGGAGGAGTTGGTTGTGGATGAGGAGCTGATGCTGGAGGAAGATCTCCTGTCAGAGTCCACAGAAGAGGCCGTAGAGCTTGAGGAGGGGGAGGTGGAGGAGGTTGGTGTTGAGGAAACTGCAGATGTAGAAGCTGCCCAAGAGGATGAAGAAGTGATGGAACAGCTGGAAGCTAACGACGTGGAAGATGAAGAAGAGGTAGAAGAAGCTGCTGGAGAAGACACTGAGGAGGAACCGATCAGTGGAGAACCACAGGAGGAAGCTGAGGCCATTGAGCCAGAAGAGGAGGATACATCTGATCATCTCGTTGTGGACACTGTGCATGAAGAGGCCATCGCTCAGGCTGTTCTCGAGGAACAGGTGGAAGAGGAGGAACCGGAGGCTGAACTGCTGGAGGATCCAGAAGTGACAGAAGCAGATGTCCTCCCAGAACCTGAAGTGACTCCAGAGGAACCGATCCCAGAACCAGAGGCTGCTGTGGAGGAGGTAGCTCCAGAGCCTTTGGACGACTCTGCAGCTGTGGTGGCAGACGAGGAGGCTCAGGTGGTTGAAGATACCGTGGCTGTTGAAGCGGTCCCGTTGGAGGAGGCTACATTAGAGGAGGCTCGAGTGGAGGAAGCTACAGTAGAGGAGGCTACAGCGGAGGAGGTCACTGCGGAGGAGGCTCCAGTAGAGGAGGCTTCAGTGGAGGAGGCTCCAGTAGAGGAGGTCACAGCAGAGGAGGCTCCAGTAGAGAAAGCTTCAGTGGAGGAGGCTCCAGTAGAGGAGGTCATCTTCGAGGAGGCTCCAGTAGAGAAAGCTCCAGTGGAGGAGGCTCCAGTAGAGGAGGTCATCTTCGAGGAGGCTCAAGTGGAGGAGGCTCCAGTGGAGGAGGCTACAGTGGTGGAGGTCACTGTGGAGGAGGCTCCAGTAGAGGAGGTCACTGCGGAGGAGGCTCCAGTGGAGGAGGTCACTGCGGAGGAGGCTCAAGTGGAGGAGGCTCCAGTGGAGGAGGCTACAGTGGAGGAGGCTACAGTGGAGGAGGTCACTGCGGAGGAAGCTCAAGTGGAGGAGGCTCAAGTGGAGGAGGCTACAGTGGAGGAGGCTACAGTGGAGGAGGTCACTGCGGAGGAGGCTCCAGTGGAGGAGGCTCCAGTGGAGGCGGTCCCAGTGGAGGAGGTCACTGTGGAGGAGGCTACAGTGGAGGAGACGAGTGAAGAGGCGAAACCTGTTAAAGGTACGGACCAAACAACAAGAAAATGCTAAAGAAATGTAGCTTGAGCACAGAGTTTCAAGAGCTCGATGGGTTACTGACAATGTCCAACCCTTTTCTGCCTAAAGCTGAGCTAACTTATCCCATTAATACACGATGGGTCTTGGGAAGTCTGTGCTGCTTTAATCAGGAAAGCTCAAAACATTCCATTGGATGATGCCAGGGGGCTCATGCCTGCTGTAAAAGATGCTGGCAGAGGCTGAAAGCGCGTTTTTGGCGCCAAGTATGATCCTACTACAAAGTGTCTATTTTTGAATGGGTTTGAATTGTTGTTGAATTGTAAAAAGAAAGTGTGTGTGTGTGTGTGTGTGTGTGTGTGTGTGTGTGTGTGTGTGTGTGTGTGTGTGTGTGTGTGTGTGTGTGTGTGTGTGTGTGTGTGTGTGTGTGTGTGTGAGTGAGTGAGTGAGTGAGTGAGTGAGTGAGTGAGTGAGTGAGTGAGTGAGTGAGTGAGTGAAAATAATAAGTATGTTAGTGTGTGTGTGTGTGTGTGTGTTAGTGTGTGTTTGTCCTGAGGCACATCATGCAGGAATAACCTGGGCCACAGAAATAGACCTCTGAAAATAGCTGCAGAAAGGGATGGACAGTGAGATGGATGGAGTGTGATACAAGAGCAAGGCCGGCACACGGTGCAGATGGTCTGGTCGCTCAGCCCGGGTCAAACCACTGCCTGGTCGGGGGGGGGGGGGGGGGGGAGAGGGGGTGGGAAGGGCAGTCTGTTTTGTAACCATGCCAGCCATGATCCCATAGCTTTACTGGATCTAATAATTACGACTCATGTTACGCATAGGACAAGGGGCGGCTTCTGGACAAAGCCAGAGATTAATTCTACGGCATGTCTTCGATGCTAATTAGCGTCATCTCATGGCCTTGCCTCTTACTTAATGCAAGGGTGGTACGAGGACCCCAGGACCTGGCTGATTTCTGCTGTTCTGCTTCCCCTCAGCCCGTAGAGAGGGCCGCCCTCTGAGAGACAGGACCCACATTGACGAGACGCTGCGATTGACCTCCTCCGAGCCTTCCACAGAGTTCTCAGGTGAGTTGAGAGAGAAGAGTCCTGAATACATTGCATAAATAGATACATTACATACATACATAGATGACATACATACAGTACAAGCATATATATGTTTACATATAAATATATATATATATATATATATATATATATATATATATATATATATATATATATATATATATATATATATATATATATATATATATATATATATATATATAGGCATATATAGGCATATATAGGCATATATGCATATTCATAGAAACATACTTGCATGCATACAGACATACAATGGAACCTTTCAAATGATTCTCTCCGGATGTTTGCATCATTACCTTGGACTAGCAAAGATCCCAAAACACAAACAACTGGCCTCCAACATGTATTCCTGACCATGACTTCTCGCCCTCTATAGCTGCCATGAAGAAGCTACTGAGCATCTATCACAGCGCCATCAAGCCCATGGAAAATGCATACAAGTACAATGAAATGAGGCAGCACCAAGTGTCGGGTAGGCTCACTTCCCTCCACTCGAGTGGACCTTAATTCCATCATTCCCAGGAGGGATGAGAATTGACAACAATGCTTAATTGCTTTCATCTTTTCCATTAGAACATATTTGTATGCAGGCCTCAGTGTTGAGCAGCCTACTTCATGGATGATTTGCGTTAATTAAAGCACAATAGTTGAAAGCAAGAAGAAAACACGATTCAAGAGCAATAACCACTGATCTATCGGGTAAAGCAGCAAATAGCTATATTTAACAACTTGAATCAGTCTGAACGTCATAAATAGTTGCTTTATTTGCATATATAATTTACAAAAAATGCCCGACTTCCAGGCCGACAAACCGCAGCTCAAATAATGTCATAATATAGTAGGGGGCTGCTGTCTGTGAATTGTGAGCCCCCATGTGGTGTATCGTGGTAGTGCAAAACAAAGTTGTGCAACACGGAGAATAAGTGGATAGTTTGTTTAACAACCAAATAATAAAACCGTAACAAATAGATTAAAAAAAAATAAATAATAATATGCTGTTTGCTTATCTCCCTGTCACACACACGCGCGCACACACACACACACAGATGGTGAGATCACGTCCAAGCCCATGGTATTGTTCCTGGGTCCCTGGAGTGTGGGCAAGTCATCCATGATCAACTACCTGCTCGGCCTTCACAGCAGCACCCAGGAACTCTATACAGGTACGCACCCTCATGCTAGAAGATCTCCATTCAGCTCAGCTGCTCTGTGAAAGCCCCCACAGTGTAGTCTGGTTCCCCGTTACAGCCATCCACACACCCCTGGGTTAACACAAAACGCCCTGCCACACAGGAGTCGCAAACGTATGCGGATAAGGTGTGCTATTGCATTTGGTTCAGAAAGGCAACTACCAAAAGGAATTAGGATTTGACTTGCATGGTCTCAATTCCACGTATTGGCTCATAAAAACATGAAATATTTCCTTTCTACCTGCTGCTCTCTATGTGACCCTTTCATATGTTGCTGTTTAACACGTAATTTCCAGCCATTCTTTGAAAATGGAGGTGCAAAAATATCCACATATTCCTCCATATTTCACAATGAGAAGTAAACTAGGTCAACAAAAGATGCTAATTGTTCTGCTTGTGTGCCTCAGAAGATGGAATAGAGTTCTAATATGATTAGATGCATTTCTTGTGCTATATACCACAACACAAATGCAATTGAACATGCTTACCATCTCCCTATCGTATCCGTACGTACACAAACCCCCAATAACGGAGACGATGGCCGCTGCTTCCCCGGCAGGCGCTGAGCCGACCACCTCCGAGTACACGGTGGTGATGCACGGCGACAAGTTCCGCAGTGTGGAGGGCATCGTCATGGCGGCCGACAGCTCGCGCTCCTTCTCCCCTCTGGAGAAGTTCGGCCAGGGCTTCCTGGAGAAGCTGGTGGGCATCGAGATGCCCCACCCGCTGCTGGAGAGGGTCTCCTTCGTGGACACGCCCGGGATCATCGAGAACCGCAAGCAGCAGGAGAGAGGTGAGACGGGTGGGGGGGGGGGGGGGGGGGGGGCGGGCGGGGAGTGAGACAGGTGGCAGAGGCCTGGATGGAGTGAGACGGGCGGCAGAAGCCTGGGTGGGGGTGGGGGGGGGGGGGGAGTGTGAGGCAGGAGGAGAGTGGTGAGACAGGTCGCAGAGACCTGGGGGTGGGGGAGTGTGGTGCAGGAGAAGAGAGGTGAGACAGGCGGTAAAGGCCTGGGGGGGGGGGGTGTGTTCATGAGGAGAGTGGTGAGACCGGTCCCAGCGGCCTAGGTGGGGAGCATGGGGTGCAGTAGGGCTTGGGGGGGGGGACTCAGCATCGATAGTTTGCACATTGACCGCACCCATCGCCGGAACACGCACACAGACACGCATACAGCACATGCATACACACACACACGTACGCACACACACACACACACACACACACACACACACACACACACACACACACACACACACACACACACACACACACACACACACACACACACACACACACACACACACACACAGATCACACTGCGAGATCACTTGAGGCCGTCAATAGCGCCGCAGTGAAAAACAGGACTGAAAGTCCTTGACCCGATCGTCTCCTCTTCCAGGCTACCCCTACAACGAGGTGTGCCAGTGGTTCATCGACCGCGCCGACCTCATCTTCCTGGTGTTCGACCCCACCAAGCTGGACGTGGGCGGGGAGCTGGAGATGCTCTTCAAGCAGATGAAGGGCCGCGAGTCCCAGATCCGCATCATCCTCAACAAGGCGGACAACCTGGCCCGGCAGGACCTGATGCGGGTGTATGGCGCCCTGTTCTGGAGCATGGCGCCCCTAATCAACGTGACCGAGCCCCCGCGCGTCTACGTCAGCTCCTTCTGGCCGCAGGACTACGCCCCCGACACCAGCAAAGAGCTCTTCATGAAGGAGGAGATCTCCCTTCTGGAGGACCTCAACGAGGTGAGTGCCTGTGTTTTAACGTTGACACATCATACCACCGGGTGTGAGTGTGATGACGGATAGATGAGCAACGTTTGCTACGATGGGTTGGCTGGTAGACGGATCTATCCAGCACACATCTAGGTGACACGCCCACTTGTGATGTCCGAAGAGGCAGATTTTCAAAACGGCTTGTATAGTATAATATGACCAGACAGAGCAGTCTCTCACTCTTACACATGTAGACAATGATAATAACATTGGCATGAGGCCATTTTAATGTCCTGACGCTCGTCATTGTCCCTGTTCTACTCATGTTGTATCTCCTCATCCCCCTGCTTGTTCCACACTCACTCCCTCTTTCTCTTCTCCACCCGACCACAGGTGATCGAGAACCAGCTGGAGAACAAAATCGCCTTCATCCGGCAGCACGCCATCCGCGTGCGTATCCACGCGCTGCTGGTCGACCGCTACCTGCACACCTACGCCGAGAAGCTGGGCTGGTTCAGCGACCCCTACGAGGTCACCCGGGACATCGTGTCCGACCCGGACAAGTACTACATCTTCAAGTCCATCCTGGCCAAGACCAACGTCAGCAAGTTCGACCTGCCCGCCAAAGAGGCCTACCAGGACTTCTTCGGGGTGAACTCCATGTCGGGCTTCAAGCAGCTCTCACAGCACTGCAGCTGGTCGGGGGGATGCCTGCTGGAGAAGATCGAGAAGGCCATCACCGAGGAGCTGCCCGCCCTGCTCAGCAGCGTGGGGAGGATGTCCGCGGGGCCCGCCAAAGCTGCGCCCGCCGCCGCCGCCCCGCCGCCGCCGTTGCCCGGAACCTGCGAAGGCGCCGGCTGCACAGAGCAGCCGAAGAACCGCTGGCGGAAACAGTGAGACGGAGAGAGAGAGAGAGAGAGGAAGAGGAGGAGAGCGGTGGAGAGGAAGTTAAAGAGAAATAAAGGAAAGATGGAGGGAGAAGGACAGTAGCCACACGCTTCACACAGGTGACAGCGCCCCCCCCCTGGTCACTGTATTTGTCTACTGGGATGACGGGCGCCACAGAGATGGGAAACCAAAGAGGGGCCGGTATGGCTACAGCACACCTGGGATCAGAGAGTCATGAGTGATCCTTCCTCTTCTCGTCGGTTTTTGTCCCGGATCCAGCACTGCATTGGCAGCTTATGGCTGCATCAGCGAGAGAGAGAGAGAGAGAGAGAGAGAGAGAGAGAGAGAGAGAGAGAGAGAGAGAGAGAGAGAGAGAGAGAGAGAGAGAGAGAGAGAGAGAGAGAGAGAGAGAGAGAGAGAGAGAGAGAGAGAGAGAGAGAGAGAGAGAGAGAGAGAGAGAGAGAGAGAGAGAGAGAGAGAGAGAGAGAGAGAGAGAGAGAGAGAGAGAGATCTCTCTAGTCTGGTTGAGAATGGTACTATGAAAGCACTGGAATAATTCACCTTTTATTCGAATTCATATTTTACCAAGTTAAATGTCCCAACTATCTTCTGTCTCTTTTGCGTTCCCCCATCCAACCTGGTCAAGACCGGCTACTCTCGGGAGAATTGTCGCAGTATAAATATTTCAATGAACAATAGCCATGAATAATCATCACGATAAGACGATAACGTTAGTGTATTTGCTAAATAGTTTAGGGTGGATGTCTTGTTTTGTACGTATGCAACATGGTAGGAACCCCATCATTTGAAACACCATTAAATGTGTTTCTTGCCTTCGAGCCATTGTCTATAGAGAGATTTCTGATTCAGTGTCTTTCATTTCAGTATTTATTGGACAGGTTGTGGTTGGAGCAGTCTTGAATAAACCACACTTCCCATCAGTCTTTGTCAATCCTTGTGTGCCGTAGACTAGCTCTCCGATATGATGTAGCTCCGTTTATTACACTGCCATACGAGCAACACAAAATGTATTATTGAATGCAAATGTGTGTTTCTGTGTCTTATAATGTTTGTTTTATGATTTTAGCATAGCATCCTAGCTGTGACAGTGCATTATTAAATTAATATTTATTGCATTCAATATGATCCTACGTGCCTAAACTGTGTAGTGATATTCAAATTAAAGTATTTTCCTTATTCAGCTGGCTTTTTATTATACATGCCACATGTCATAGCCAGTAATGGGTTGATATTGTTATAAGTATTGATGTATACTGGGTATAGTGATACTTACTTATTAGCCTTAACCGCTGACTGAATTAACAAGCAGCAATTAACAAGCATTACCTTCGAATCCTTGGGAAATAGTTGAGTGTCAAATCGGCCAGCCATGCACTGTGCAACGACAACCCGTGACCACCAGGGGTCGCCTTCACTCAACCAGAACGAGAAGACGTGAATTCCTAAAAGACAAACCGAATGTCATACAAATTTACATTTGCTAAATGAAGAGTAATTTAATTTTTTTTAATAATGGTGAGATTTGTGATATTTCTATCCCAATAATGACCATAGGTCTATGAACCATAAACATAAGCTATTTGCTAATTACATGTATATACATGACACATTACAAACATGATTTATTCTATACTAATCCTCTTTAATAAATAATCCATCTATTGATGGATTACACAGCCAAGAAGACACTGGCACGCGCAAACGAAGACACGCACGCGCGCAAACCCCAGGACTGAGACGGTCGTTTGTGCAAGTGTCTTTTTTTCCTAAACTAATTGAGCGAGGACAATAATAGCCGCTTCCTGAAAGCTCTCATTGAAGTCCGTTCGGAAGTCAGTCTTAAAAGAAAATCGATGACTAGTCTAAATGTAGCCCTATATCAAAGCAGGATAGAAACACAGGCTCTAGAAACATGCTGACATAAGTCCCAAGTTATCAAATGTTTATGTCTGCGCAAAACCTGTCAATGTTAAGCAATTTTAATTTAATTTAAATTTATTTTTAAATTAAAAGTATTAGGCTATTGGCCGAAGAGCTGCTCGAGAAGTCTTCAAAATGACCTGACCACTCCAACATGCGTGCTCGTCTTCGCCACATCACTTTGACTTGCGACGTGCGCGCCCCCAAACCACTCCCCTGTATTATTTTCTGACTGAAGCTCACTCTCACTCCACTTTGGGCACCCACCCACCCACCCACCCACCCACAACAGCTGGAGAATCTCAGAGACACGGTCTAGGAGGAAGATGGTGGTAGCGTATACGGTTGACTTTCCTTTTCACGGATAGACCGAGGAACACTCCCCGGGGCACAAGCACTCCCGACCCGCGAAGAGTGGAGCTGTACCCTGGCCAAAAAAACAGAGCCGATACCACCAGCACTGAACGGAAGAGGACGAAAGCTCACGGTAGTGCTGTCGGGAACAGAACAGGCATGCCACCCCCAGACCTGAGGAATTCATGGAGATAAGACAGCGCCGTTGGGGGAAGACTCCTTGTAGATAATGGAATAAGGGAAACAGGATCAAGGGTATCGTCGCTCTGGGGATATAAGGTCCTCTGGGGGGAGAGGAGGAAACCGAGTCTGTGCTCCACCACCACCACCACCACCACCAACACCACCACCACCATCCAGAAGTAAACCCAACCGGGTCCCTGCTCTGTTAACGCAGGAAATACGGCCTGGGAAAAGTTTGGGAGCTTTTGGAGGCAGAGAGGGGGGCTATCGCTGACGTTTTGCACGCGTTAAAAGCATTCAACTTCGAGCAGAAGGACACCTTTAGTAGCTGGCACTTCATATTATTTATCCCCGTCCTTCAACAGGCATATAACGCGAAGGAATCCATCCGGACGTGAGACATGATTCGAGTTGTTGTTCAATGAGTTTTTTTTTATTTGATCAACACTATTTATAGACTAGCCCTTTCCGACTGGGCTGTTCTGGTGTTGTTTTGCCAACTCCTGTGCGCAACAAGTTGGATATAGCAGCTCACAGAGGCCAACTTATTGGGATAAAAACAGCTTGTTTTTTGTTTTTTCGCACCATTTGCTCTTCCACCTCGTCCTTCCACCCTCTTGCAAATCGAAACGGGAAGGAATAAAGAGCTGGAGTCTCGGAGAGGGATTTCAGGAAAGGACGGGGCTGTGTTGGTGGGAACAGGCCGCGGACGTCCACTCACACTTTGGATTTCTTCCACTGACAGGGCCCAGTCAGGGTTGAATGTGGATTATTTAGACCGACGAGCTCTCAGTGCTGTCCGGGTGTCTAACGTGAATGCGGTGTTTTGTTTCTCTGTGGAAAGTGTTTTCTTGGAGTACATTGCAGCATGTCCCTGGGCATGAGGGCGTTATTCGAGGGGGGGAAATGAAACTGTACCATTGACTATTTGACGCGTGTGGTTTGATGAGATAAGAGGGACCCTGTTTGAAACTGTTCCTTTCGGCAAGTCGGGGGCAATGTAGTCGAAGACACTAACAACCGCTGTCAACACTTTGCACAATTAACAACTTTGGGGACATCATGAAGCCATGGACTTGAACAGTGTTTTTATTCTCAAACAACTATTTTCCATCCAGGCATATATCTTGCAAGTTGCAATGAGGGGAGGCAGTCAATAATATCAATGAGCTTTGGATGTTAAAACCCAGTGTTTTGTCAAGAAAAATGTCCAACGTCGGAGCAGGAAAAAAGGCTGACTACTCGTATCGCGTTAGCAGAGGAACGCGGGATTCGACTGGACAGCTCACGAGCCTCCGGAGGGACTCGAGCATGGAATGTGAGTACTGACGTAACGCCGTGCTCGGATCATGAACTGCTCGGGAATCTGGAACAGGCAGTTTTATATGAGTGAGTGTGCAGGCTACCATTTACGTAGTCAAGACGTCCGTGCCTTGCGTACGACTCACGCACTTTGATTATTCAAACAAACACATTGGCTCTCCCCCACCACAACCCCTTCTACCCCGTTACCCACCACCGCGCTCCCAGTTCCTCCTCACCTTGACAGATGTGCACGTGCGGCGACCACACGTCCAGTCTAATAAGCTGAGCGCCATCTTTTATCCCTGACCCTATTTTCGTATTTTCAACCCGCGTGCCACTGGACGTCATGGCCACTTTGCAACATCACAGACGGCTTCCCATTCATGGCACCGAGGTCCGCTGCGAGCCGAAATACGAGGGGGCTGTGACCGTGCGGATTGCCAACCATGCGTCACAGCCGCATCAACAGGAGACTGTTAAGGTTGCCAACAGTGGCGGCGGAGCGGGAGGAGGCTCCGGCGCGGTAAATAAAGTGAACCCCATCCTTCATAAGTACAGCATTTCCTCAAGCTGCAGTTCCGGGGAATCTGGGACGAGACCCAAGTTCATGACCACTTTGAGGAGATGGAGAACGTTGCCGCCCCTGTTTGAGCGCTCGGCGGCCCAGTGCTGGGACCCCAAGTTTGACTCCTCCATCCTGGAGGAGGCTTGCCGAGAGCGGTGCTTCCCCCAGACCCAGCGCCGCTTCCGCTACGTCCTCTTCTACCTGGCGGTAGCCGCCGCCCTCTGGGGGGTGTACTTTGCGGTGAACAACGACCGCTGTGACACCATGACGTACCTGGCCCCCACGGCCGCCTTCCTCCTGCTGCTCTGCCTCCTCTTCTTCTTCACCCTCACCTACCTGTACACGCGCGTATACTCCGGCATCTCCCTGCTCCTCATCGTCATCACCTTCGCCTTCACCCTTGCCCCCCAGATGGAGACGGCCAGATACTTTGACCTGGAGTGGGGGGAGGGCGGAGGAGGGAACGCCACCCATCCTCCCCCCCCACCGCGTACCCTGACCTCCGCCCAGGCCCCGTGCATCTCCCCGGTGGGCACCTTCTCCCTGTGCATGGAGGTCCTGCTGCTGCTGTACAGCGTGCTGCACGTGCGCCTGTACGCCTCGGTGCTGCTGGGCCTGCTGTACTCGGTGCTGTTCGAGGTCCTGGGGCTGCTGCTGCTGCTCCGGAGGACCCCCGACGTCGGGGCGGCGGCGGGCGGCGGCGTCGGCCCGGCGTCGGACTGGGACACCCTGCGCTGGCTGGTCCCCGGCAAGGCGCTGCTGCACCTGTGCGCCCACGTCATCGGCATCCACCTGTTCATCATGTCGGAGGTGCGCTCGCGCACCACCTTCCGGAAGGTGGGGCACGCCATCATGCACGGCAAGGAGCTGGAGGTGGAGAAGGCGCTGAAGGAGCGCATGATCCACTCGGTGATGCCGCGCCGCGTGGCCGACGAGCTGATGAAGCAGGGCGACGACGAGGGGGGCGGCGGCGGGGAGAACGCGGGCAAGCGCTACTCAGCCGGCGCCTGCTCCACCTCGGCCGTGATGGTGGGCGGCGGAGGGGTCGGAGGGGGGCACCCCGGGGCCGGCGGCGGCGGCGGCGGCGCCACCAGCCCCAAGAACCACTACCATAAGCGCAAGAAAACGTCCATCCCGCGCGGGCAGATCATCTTCCGGCCGTTCAACATGAAGCGCATGGAGCCGGTCAGCATCCTGTTCGCCGACATCGTGGGCTTCACCAAGATGTCGGCCAACAAGTCGGCGCACGTGCTGGTGGACCTGCTCAACGACCTGTTCGGCCGCTTCGACCGGCTGTGCGAGCTGACCTGCTGCGAGAAGATCAGCACGCTGGGGGACTGCTACTACTGCGTGGCGGGCTGCCCCGAACCCCGGGAGGACCACGCCTACTGCTGCGTGGAGATGGGCCTGGGCATGATCCAGGCCATCGAGCAGTTCTGCCAGGAGACCCGCGAGACGGTGGACATGCGGGTGGGCGTGCACACGGGCACGGTGCTGTGCGGCATACTGGGCATCAAGCGCTTCAAGTTCGACGTGTGGTCCAACGACGTGAACCTGGCCAACCTGATGGAGCAGCTCGGCGTGGCCGGCAAGGTGCACCTGTCGGAGGCCACGGGCCGCTTCCTGGACGACCGGTACCAGCGGGAGGACGGGCAGGTGGCGGAGAGGGCGGGGCAGACGGTGATGGAGAAGCTCAAGGGTAAGGCAGCAACCTCTATTTCTATTTTTTTTTTGTCATTTTTATTGAAGAGTGAGATAGACGGGATGGTAGGGGAGAGAGGGAAAGGGGGGAAGACGTGCATCAAAGGACCGTGGGCAGGATTTGAAGCCGGGTCAATGCCGTCAGGACTGGGCCTTAATGGTACGCGCTCTTCCCCGGCGATCCCCAGCAGCCTCTGTTTCTGTTTTTTATCATTTGATGTGAAGTTGTCGCACTGAATGTGTGTGGGTTCAATTATCACGCGTTCTTTAATTGAAAAGGAGATTTTGATGCTCTTTACGGTAGTTCTGCACAACAGTCGGGTGTTCGAGTTTTGCCGTTCCCCGCCAATTCCCTTCCATTCCATCCGATGACACACACCTGCCGGGCAAAGATCTATTTTTAAACTGGGCGAACCACTAAGGTCACATACAGGAGAGTGCGAGACAATGCGTTGATTGAGTTGCAGCGGGACAACCATGTCGAGCGCGTCACAACCGTGGAAACCCACAATGTCCAATCAAGTGAACCAGGGCCAAGGGAGCCAGAGAACACTGAAAGCTAAGCCCCTACCATTGTACGCTATGTGACCAGCTAGTTCCACTAACAACGGTCTGGCAGCAGATGAGATGCATTGAGCGGAGATCAACAGATTAGGTAACCACAAAACAAAGAGTGTTTGGATCTGTGTTTCGTGTGCAGGGATCGTTGGCAGGCTGATATACAAATGATCATTAATAAAGAACTGGTTATATATAACTGGGTTATTTGTTAATTGAATAATAGTAATTGCAGTGAATAGACCTATTCGTAATATATTGTGACTGTGTTGTTTGGTCCTTTTCTAAATAATTTAATACTATGTGTTTTATCGTTTATTTTGTGTTATACACAACAATGTATAACACTCTACAGTCCCAGCCTTCATATATTCCACATTCACTAATTAAAACCCTTTTTCATAGGATGGCACGTTTGACCCATGGCTGTGGGATGCTAACCATTGTTTATGCAAGGCTCTGGTGCTCTGGTGTGCAAAACCAATATGTGTTTTGGCTGTTTAGCCATAGCAGTCTGTAAGCACCAAACAGACTCTATCTCGCTGGCTTTGTTTGCTATCTCGGCCACTTGCCTGGCTTGAGTGTTTGTGGGCTGGAGATAGGGCCTTATAATAGGTTGTGCAAGTAGGCCTAACTCATCACATCCTATTGCTGCAGGAGGTGACTGATCCTTCATGAATGGGGAGTGTAAGGGGTGTGTGTGTGTGTGTGTGTGTGTGTGTGTGTGTGTGTGTGTGTGTGTGTGTGTGTGTGTGTGTGTGTGTGTGTGTGTGTGTGTGTGTGTGAGACAGAGCTGTCAATGAATAGGAGTAAAAATAATAATGTTAAAGCTACACATGCCAGTTGAGTTGAACAGAAATGCTAATTTACATCGAAAAGGTAAATGAGCATTCGGTCCCGAAAGGTAACTGAAACATATTTTAGTAATTTTAGACTTTACAGGGGAAACACAAAGCCATTGTTGGAGATGGATCTTAGAAGTGGGCTAGGTGCTGACACGCAGATAGTTAAAGTGTGGCGCCCCTGTGTTGCACCTCACAGTCCCCTCTAGTGGTGGCCCTTAGGCCAATGGCAGATCGTGGGGGGCTCTTTTCTGGGTGAGTGGGTGCAGTATGCACAAGCACACACGGCTCAGAGCAATGTCATCGCATTTATATCCCATCAGGATTCTCCTTGGTAGACGGGAGAGACCAGTAAGGATTTAAAGCCGGGTTTTTCTGACCGCTGGGAAAGTTTTGCTGATTTATTTTAGAAAATGGCATCCTATTTTTGGACTGGTTCTGCCTTCTACCAACTTCCCATCTCCCTTGAAGATGGAAGAATAAATCCTTATTACAACCCTGGTTTGTCATCATAATTAAGTTATGGCAGCAGGACATCGCCGGACCAATTTGCAGATGTGTATTGGTCTGGAACCTCTCAGTTAATTTTGGGTTTTCATGGGGGCGTAGACCAAACTGCCTCTGGATGCCATTGGATGGACCTACAACCAATCGGAGCGACAAAATGTGTCGCACATCAGCGGCAGCCATCTTGGTTGTTTATGAAAATGCATAAACAACCAATGTGCTCCTATTGGGCGCCCGTCTTCGCACTAACCCGCCCCATGTTAGATAAACGGTTGTGATTGGTGCAACCTAGGACTGCTGGAAATCTTTCCTAGCGAGGGGGGGGGGGGGGGGCAGACGCATATGCCAGAGCAAATAAAACATGAGCTTGCAGATTCGTCTGGTTCCCAGGCTAAAGTTATGTTGAAAGGCTGTATTAATAGTTGTATGCATCGTTTATGTTCTCAGACAAAACATGATACGGAGACACAAACAATTTGTCAAATGTGACGAATCTGTCCCTGCGATCTGTGTCTCGGAAAGTACGGGGGTCACAGCAGAGTCACTCGCTCTTTGGTGTCTGACGACAGCCCGGCCTGGCTGATCTGCTCCGTGTGAGTTCTAGCTGATTCTGTCATACTGCCTGCTAAGGACCTCTGAGCTGCGCAGGCCCAGCTATGCATCAGTCTCGCTTAGTCACTATCCATCGCCCATCACTATCCCCCATCACTATCCGTCCTTATCTATCATTCATCACTACCTCTCACTATCCATCCCTCCCTTTCAATCATCACTGCCCGTCATCCATCACTATCACCATCACTATCACCATCACTATAATCCATCCCGAACATCAATCACCATCGCCCATCACTATCCATCACCCATCACTATCCTCCATCCGTATTAGGGCTGCTCGATTATGGAAAAAATCATAATCACGATTATTTCGGTCAATATTGGAATCACGATTATTCTTGAGTTTGAAAACATGATGTATTTATTATGCATGTCTCTCCCAAAAAAAACTTTTTTAACCGAGAAATCTAAAATGATGTACAGATATTTATCCAGCTTTTCCTGCACTTTCTATACAACATTTAATTAAAAAATATATATATATATATATTAGAGCTGTCAAGCGATTAAAATATTTAATCGTGATTAATCACATTCACGTCATAGTTAACTCTAATTAATCGCGATTAATCGCAAATTATTTTTCTATGCTAAATATCCCTTGATTTTTTTGTCCCATAATTCTTCTCATTTTAATTCTCTTATCAACATGTTGAAGTGCATCGGCTTGCCTTGTGCAAATGATTTTTTATTGATAACAACATTGGTATATACACTGATCAAAACAGGATGATACAAAAAAAGAGCCTATAGTGCAATTAAACGACTGTTTTGAACAAATGTCATTTGAACATAGCAGTCAGGCTACTGCTTCTTTGTTTTGAGCCAAAAAAAAAAAAAAGTTTTTTTTTTTTTTTTTTATAAAATAATTGCGTTAATCGCGCGATTAAAAAATTAACGCCGTTAAATTTGGCTGCGTTAACGCCGTTAATAACGCGTTTAACTGACAGCTCTAATATATATCGGAAACTCAATTATGTTCGTTTTGTGATCGTTAGACGCTAAAATCAAATTCGCGATCAAAATTTGATTAATCGCCCAGCCCTAATCCGTATCATCCATCACTATCCATATCACTATCACCATCCATCACTTTCTATCTTAAACCTGCTTTGTTTCACATCTCATCCCCCCTTCTGTCTGAAGAATGTCTACCTCTGTCTTTCTACCCGTCTGTCGGTCTGTCTGTCTTACATGCTTGCGCTTCCTTTCTCCGCTTCAAAAGGAGAATTGGATGTCAGGGAAGGACCGTGGAAGTGTTGTCGGTGGTGGAGGAGGCGACGGTGCACGCGTCCGCCTGGCGGGGACTTATGATTTAAAGTCCTGTCTGTATTTGTATCTGGTGGCACATGCAGCGCGTGTCGGTATGCACGGCCATGTGCTCGACATTTGGCTGTTGGCTTTTGGTGTTCATTCAGTGACCGTCAGGGCTGTGCTATGCGTGCCGAAAGCACCAGGGTCAATGATTGGGTGGGCTTGGGATAGGCATTGAATCTTTAGTATGTATTTATGGTTGGCAGTGCTTTTATGGAGCATAGATAATAGATAAAGTTCTTATTTATTGACCCGATGTCGACCTTGAACCATTGCTCCTCCGGTATCACAAACTGACACACTCATGAACAGCGGTGCGCGCGTACACAAACAGCACACCCCAGATATCGCCACGCCACGTATCTATAAAGGCACGTGTATATGTTGCCATATGTTTCATCATTGGCCGTTGTGAATCAGAAAATAGTATTCAGACGCATGCGTCTTACATTTAATTAGCGTATTGTAAATCTTTCCTTTTGTCAGTGGTAATTACTTTGAATGAATCAATTAACAGTGAATTTTTTGGGGCATTAAGTATTCAATATAAGTTGTCAAAATCTCTTATCAACTAATGCTGCGGGTCGATGGCTGAAGAGTGTCTCCGTACAAATATTGGTGCTGTCAATATTGGCCCGTTTTTATTCCTGAACAAACATTGAAACAAGGATTAATACGCGGGGTGTGTGTGTGTGTGTGTGTGTGTGTGTGTGTGTGTGTGTGTGTGTCTGTGTCTGTGTGGGGCACGGACAGACATCGGTGCCTCCAGGCAGTTTAGCGCTGGGCTAACTCAAACGTGTCATCCAAGCATGCAGTGGGAAATGCAGAGACCTAGAACCGTGCCCCAGCAACACAATGAGCAAGACCCTGAGAGTGTTTGTTTGTGTGTGTGATGGTTTTTATAATGGGCATTCAGGCTCCCCGGCACACCAAAGAGATCAATAGGTGAGTGGGTAGGGAGTGAATGGACTGGGTAGTAACCGACCGCAGAGGTGAGAACCGTCCAAGGGGACTGCTATTGAAGGCCAGCAGAGAGAGGAGGAAGGCAGTGTGTGAATCCAGAAGGAGCTCACCGAGTGGTGTCAGAGAGCGGCTCAGCACTTGAGACATCCGCCGGCAGAGTCTCATCGCGCCGGCTGTTGTATGCTGGCAGGCCTCTCTCTGTCTGTCTGTGTGTGTGTGTGTGTGTGTGTGTTGGATATCTCTCTTGCACTTAAAGCACAAGGGGACACACGAAAAGATATAGACGCACAACGCATGCAAACGCACTCACTCCTCACATTAACACCGAGGAGCAGTCCCAAAGAAATATGCCATTGAGTTCACTAAATGGACTCTTTATTGCGTAATGATTAACTCTCGTGCGTGCGGGTAGTCTCTCTGCTTCTTTCTCTCTGTCTCGGTCACACAGACACACACACAAACACACTTGCGTACACTTGTCTTGCATTCCATTATTCTTGGTGTCCTTTTCTCTCGCGCTTGTGCTTCCTTTCAACTTCTTCTTGCACATTTCATCCGTTTTTTTTATTTGTCCTTTACTCCCTCACTCCAGTGTGTGTGTGTGTGTGTGTGTGTGTGTGTGTGTGTGTGTGTGTGTGTGTGTGTGTGTGTGTGTGTGTGTGTGTGTGTGTGTGTGTGTGTGTGTGTGTGTGTGTGTGTGTGTTGGCCTCTGTATATAGTGGAGATGAGACGAGACTTTGCCCGGAGGCCCCCCTGCCCCAATATGGTGTTGTTTAGCCCCCTCTGGTACTTCCCCTGATTGGTTTGTGTGGGAGTGTTTCTTCAATGTGGGAGGTTGGAGGTCAACTGAAATGGCCGTCCCAGGCTCTCATCCACCTGCTTTTCTCTTGACACACACACAAACACACCCATACACTGCATATTTTAATCATTACTTATGCATAAGCATAATACATAATGACTAATGTACTTTGTACTCTTGATGATTCAAATGGTTCGATGTTCGTCGTAATTGACGAGTTTGGCCCGTCCAGCAAGCGTGTGTGTGTGTGTGTTGGTTCGGCCCCTGTGTGTCGAGGTTCGAGTGATATTCCAGGGAAAGGTGTGGATTTTAGAGCCATGCATTTGCCATTTGTCATTTATTGATCTAATAAATAACAGCCTTGTGTGTGAGACCATAATAGAGACTATAATGGAAATATATCATTGATGTCTTGTGGTTGTAGTTGTTTGAGC
The DNA here is from genome assembly GCF_902167405.1 of Gadus morhua. NCBI lineage: Eukaryota > Metazoa > Chordata > Actinopteri > Gadiformes > Gadidae > Gadus > Gadus morhua. Next base: position 24,901,331 of record NC_044050.1, on the reverse strand, counting down.
TTATGGGTTATTTCCTACAGGGCTTATGAAGTCGTTGTGTTGACAAATCGCATAGCGACATGCCCTTTAATGCAAAGCAACAGTGGTCAACAAGGTTAGTGTTTAAAAAAGTAGTATTTCCTGTTGCTTGGCTTGTAATCTGAACTCTTGCACATTAGTGTATCCTGCTCTCACAAACCTCCCCTTTAATACAAAGTGCTTTTTAAATCATGTCGATAAGAGGCTCTTACCCTGGACGTATGTCCCTATTCTTAAAGTCTAGGGGCATATACCCTGGCTTATTCTGTTACTCATAGCATTAGGTTGTACCAAAGACTATTGGCCTGCCATCCTTTTGGTTAGAGATTACAGTAAAGGGTATTTCTGAATGTATATTTATCGTGACTATCCCAGAATGCATGACTACATAATAAATCGGGGGCCGTCCTTTAGTTATCCCAAATATTTCCCCTTCTATATTATACAATAAATTGCATCTGGTAGGAAATGTTCAACTATCCACAAACCTCTAACCAACATATTGTCACAGTGTAGCGTGAGACCCTTCAGTCTAGATGACGGGGCTTTCGTCGTTGTGAACGGAGCCTATTGAGAATCCCTGCTCCGCCTGCTGAGCTGAATGGGTAGAGATAACGCTGTCTACCTTCACCTTAGCCGCTACTTGACATTTCGCCCATTTGCACTCATGCTTATTCAGTGTGTGTGTGTGTGTGTGTGTGTCGGGAGATGAAGCGGAGCACACGATAAACAATTTGCGGGGTCAAAGGGTAGAGGTATATACTTAAGTATAGCGGGACCTGTGTGTGTGTGTGTGTGTGTGTGTGTGTGTGTGTGTGTGTGTGTGTGTGTGTGTGTGTGTGTGTGTGTGTGTGTGTGTGTGTGTGTGTGTGTGTGTGTGTGTGTGTGAGAGACACCTACAGAGGCAAGGTCCAAAGCCATTCAAACAGTCGACTATGCCCTTCCTTCATAATGACCCTTGTATCATTTATGACACACACACACTCACACTCACACACCTCGGACTGTATTGCAACAACCACATTCTTATTCCATATTTGTTTTGCGACAGCTAGAGCGTTCGGTCGGTCAGCACTGGGCAGCGCTTTGTGTGAGTCCGTGTGTGTGTTTGCTGACACGCATATTTGTGTGTTGTAGTATGACCGGGATTGCCTCGGGACTACTGTGATGACAATACTAAGCGTAAGGGGAAGCCACCTAGACGCTGACATGGTGAACACGGGACGTTGGTAATGGGTACAGGCGGACGAATTTGTGGTGAAAGAGCAGATGGACTTCTCCTCTCTATCTTTATCGTATCATCTCCTCTGAAGGCTGGATGATGAATGGTTACCTCACAGGCGTACTGTCGGGAAAAGCTCTTGTCGGACTTTTGATTAAAAAAAAAAAGTAGAATTTACTCAAGAAAAGAAGGAAAGCGAATTATGCGGCGAAGAGACAAAGTCCGTTTTCTATTCCTCTTTGGCTTGGTGTGTCTGAAATGGTGGGGGAGGGAGAGGTCAGAAAGAGGGAGGATGAAGAGGAGGAGGGATGAAGGAGGCTAGGGGGGGGGGGGGGAGCAGGGGAAAGAAGGACGCTTCCATCAGCTTGTCCAAATATGGAGCCATCTGCTGCTAGCCCCACCGGCCCGGCCTCGTTCCCAGCCTCTGGTTCTCAGCTGGTCGGGCCTCTGGTTCTTTGCCGGACCAGGCCGTGGTGCTTAAGGCCCCTTGCCCGAGCTGGGACACTGGGGCAGTGGCAGGGTGGGGGTTTGCTTGAGGACAAAGAAGACGACGACGAAGGAGGAGTAGAGAAAGGGATGAATTTGGGGGGGAGAGGTGAAACCAGGAGGAGCAGTGAAGTCGTGTGAGGGGATGCAGAGAGGCAGGCATGGTGGAGACGGGGGTCGGGCTGGGGGTTAAAGGGACGTGAGAGACGACATGGCTAACGTCGGGCGGAGAGAGAACAGAAACAGAAATGTCAGAGCTTGGAAAGAGGAGTGGCTCTTTTATGGAGCCGGAGACAAAGTGAGGGAGGAAGAAAGAGTTGTGTCTTTTGTCGCGCTTTCAAGTTGCTCTGGGTGTCTTTGGTCTTTTGTCACTCTTTCAAGTAAACACATGGAAACACAGGAATGAGGAAAACCAATGTTTCCAGCTCCGAAAGGTCTCTCTCTCTCTCTCTCTCCTCTCTCCTCTCTCTCTTGTGTGTGTGTGTGTGTGTGTGTGTGTGTTCTCACGGAGGCATGGTTTCCCATGGGCGACTGGGGGGGGGGGGGGGGGGCAACTCCTGACCCAGGCCCCTTTTCACTAGGGAGGGTATTGATCTTGTAGCTAAGAGCCACTCTAAGGTCAAAGGTCACATGACAGGAAGTGAGGACTAGTCTGGACTAGGGCATCGTGTTCAGTTTTTTTTTTCTCCGTCTTCCAGGAATGCTGGCAGAGGGGGCGGTGGAAGGGTCTGTTGATGGGGGTTCAGCCTTATGGGTGTAGGTGTGTGTGTGTGTGTGTGTGTGTGTGTGGCGAGGAGTTACTCCATGCATGTCACATGCAGTCCGGGCATTTCCTATTTTCCATTCTTAGGAATAGTGGGAGAGAGAGGGTTTCTGGAGATGTTTTGTTATGTCCATACACAAACACTTATACCTTATACATCTGTATACAGCTTATCAATGAACATTGATAAACTGTGTGTGTGTGTGTGTGTGTGTGTGTGTGTGTGTGTGTGTGTGTGTGTGTGTGTGTGTGTGTGTGTGTGTGTGTGTGTGTGTGTGTGTGTGGATTAAAGCATTTGCATGCCTGTGTCTTTCTAGAACATTTTTGTGTGTATTCCTGTTTCTGTATGAGTGTAGTTATGTGTGTGGTGTGGTTTTGTCTTAGTATGCGTGGGTGCATCCCAGTCAGTGTGTTTGAATTGCAGTGTGTATGCCCGAGTGTACGTGTGTGTGTGTGTGTGTCCTAGTTTGTGTGTCTTGGTGCATACATGTGGAATGTGGCGCCTAAGTCAGCCCAGACAGGTCTCCCCGTTCCCTCTTCTCCATTCATTTATTGCTTCCCCTGTCTTCATTCATGCAGTCGCTCCCTGCATCCTGAACTGGGGGCAGCAGCAGTAGGAGAGGGACTTCTCTCTCTCCAAATCTGCATGCAAGTGTGTTGGTGTTGCACTGCATAGGGCATGCAGATAACTGGCAACAACTGATCAGTATAGTTCCCTCTTAAAAGTATGCATGTTTAATTATTTATACTTCCTTGAAGAAGTATATCGTGAGTTACCAAATATATATTTTCCTCTTAAAAGTGTTCATATTCATAGTATGGAATACTTCCTGGAAGAAGCAAATTGCGGGTGTCTTGACTGTACAATCCTTTGTCCTAAACATTCATTCATACATTCATACATACATTCAATCATGCCTGAAGCCAGTAGGGGATCTGGTATCCATGCATCCTACAACCCCTTGTGCTAGTTCCCAGACAGCACTGCTGCATAGCCTTGCCTAGGGTCCAAGCATTATGCCATTCTTGGCCCATGCTAAGAGTTGCTGTTGCATTGAGAAAATCCCATGATCCTCCTGTGAAATGAAAGACTTTAAATGGTGAAGTCATTTATTGATCCAGGTGGATGTTTCTCTTGTTTTTAATCCCCTGTCTGGTCCATTGTGTTTGTTTGTTTTCCGTCTTTGTCTTCATATGCTTGAATATCGGGTGTGTATCTGTTTGTTTATACGCTAGTATTTATATGAGCCTGTGTGTGTGTGTGTGTGTGTGTGTGTGTGTGTGTGTGTGTGTGTGTGTGTGTGTGTGTGTGTGTGTGTGTGTGTGTGTGTGTGTGTGTGTGCGCGCGTGTTCCATCCTCTAGGCAGCACTCGGGAGAGATACTGACACCAGCACTCTAAAGTCTCAACGCAGCTGGACAGGGAACATAACACACTATTGATCATCCACTCACAAGCACTGGGTTGAGCAGGGGAAGTTCAACTGAGGACACAAACACACAGGTGCACGCACAGACCCACACAGACCCACACACAAGTGCGTGCCAATGTACACACACACACACACGCGCGCGCGCGCCGGCTCCGCAGAGCATGGCAGAGGCCATTAGCTATGTTTCATCAGGGCTACGGCCTATGCACTCTCCGTTGTATAACTGTATAAAGCAAACTTTCCTTTCATGCTTGTGAGAGCTGCTCAACCTGCCATGTAATCTGGCAGTTTCATGGCACACTTGTGGTTTATCTCCAGGGAACTTAAATTACTCCATGCATTTTATAAATGTTCTGCTCTTGGTGATTGGTATATTCATAGCTATATACATATGTATTTATGTATGTATGTTCATTTGTTTCCAGCTATGTATTGCCAAATTGCTCCCTATGCAGGTTTAATTGCAGATTGGATTACACCTGCCGCATGCCCACACAGAACACACTGTACTGCAGCTGTGTGCCATCACAACGTGTGCCCTGTGTAAAGTGTGTATACGGCGCCCCACACAATCCATTGTAAGATAAACCTAAGCACACGACAGCCTCCCCTTTCAAACATGTCACCCAAGAATGAGGTCATTGTTGTCGGTGAAGGGCAACATGCAAGCCTGCCAGAGAGGAGGTGAGAAAGGGTTTGAGGAGGAATGTGGGTTATGTAAGTCGTCATGTTGCTCCCTTCTAGGTCACTACCGTGTCCCATCACCCCCCACCCTCTTAACAAAACAAGCACAACTTAAAAGCTGGGGGGCCTGAATGTCCCTCACCCTGGTGTGTGTGTGTGTGTGTGTGTGTGTGTGTGTGTGTGTGTGTGTGTGTGTGTGTGTGTGTGTGTGTGTGTGTGTGTGTGTGTGTGTGTGTGTGTGTGTGTGTGAGAGAAAGGAGAGGGTGAGAGTCTCAAAAAAAGAGTGAGAGTGACCGAGCGAGAGAGGGAGGAGAGACATGGGCAGGAGAGAAGCAGACTCAGACACATGGACTAAGATTGGCAGGGACAGAAAGTGCCATCCTTCCATGCCATTGCTGCAGCGGTCCGTCTGGTTTGTTGAACACAGAGACGTAGTTGGCATCCATTTGATCCCCGTTCTCCTCGTTAATAGAATAATTTCCAGAGACATTTCTGGATGGAGGATCATTTGGGAATGCCTGAGTAATATTCTGTATGGTAATTTGTATGGCTTGTTTGAATTGTATTTTTGCAGTCACAATCACTCCTTTTGTTATACAATATATGTTATAATGCTGAAATATTCAAAGCTGGTGGAAATAATAAGCATTGTTTAACTTCAATGGGCCTAAATTGCATGAAGTGGTTAATGACTGTGTACCGCTGACATTTCAAGCCAGAGAAACCACAATGTTTCCAACACAATAACATCTGCAATTATGAAGCTAAAGATAGAACGCATTTTTCCACTTGTATTGGAATCGGAGAGGCCGTTCATTCATTACTTATGACCTCAATCCATTGTCAGTCACTCGGTCACTCATTCATTCCTTGAAGTTGGTCATGGGCGACCAGTAGCAGATTATGTGCATGCGATTGTGCATGTGTATGCGACTGTGCATGTCTATGCGACTGCATGTGAATGCGTCTATGCATGGGTATGCGTCTATGCATGTAATGTGCATCCGTGTCTGTCTGTCTGACTCACTTGGTAGAAAGAGGTCACAATTCACATGTACGACACACACACTCTTCTCCCGAGCCGTGACGCACTAACACACTTCTCTGTGACTGCAGTGGAGAGCTCCGGAGTTAGGTTTTCACTGGCTGGCATAATTTCACCAGAAGCTATGCAATTTCCCTCAATGCAAAATGCATCTCTCAATGGCGTGTGTTAACAGTATCCCTGAGAAACCTGGGGAAGGTATTGCATGTGAGGTGTAACAGTAACGAGTTAGCTTCTTCCTTCCTTACCTCCTAGGTGTTTGTCCCTTTCTCCCTCCCTCCTCAGAGCCTCTGGGTCTGTGGTGCTCTTAGAAACAATATAGAAAGGAATGGATAAGTGGATGCCTCTCTGGCTAAACGATCTAATCCTTCTTTAATGCATTGTTCTTCTCTTGCTCGGTGAACAGGAGGGCGGATACTATGTCGACGCATCACCCATGCTACGATGTGATGTTGCTTCTGATGCTATCGCCTCGTGAAACACACAATGCTTGTGTTACCTTAGTTCAGACTTTTTTTGGAGCTGCCGCTCCATGTGCTGCAGACGAGAAATGACTTCTGTGTGCTTGGATTCCTAATGTTCGGGATAAAGATGGATTGGCGGAACAGATCCTAATCACTTTGGTGATTTGTCTACCCCGGAGTATGAGCCGGTTTGATTGTAATACATTGGTGGCTGACTTTTAAATCCAACATGACACTAATCTGCGGATTGCCAGTCACACAGGTACGGCAATGATCAAGTGGTGATTGTGAGTGTCTTTAAAAAAAATAAAAACTGTTGACCTGGAAAGAGCTAAACTGTTGAACTGTGCAGCGCTAGAAATGCACTACCTTTTAACAGGAATCCATCACCTTTAAAGCCTAATACATGGCAGGAGGCTTACCTGCTCAACAGGGATTTCAAAGCAGCACACCGGTGTACTTATTCATAATTGCATAGAAGGGAATATCCCAATCCTCCATAAGCGCCTACTAGGCTTGATGCCACCCGCTGCTATCTGAGCCTAGCAAGGCTATGCTGGCGTGTGTTGTGTCGTGCTAGCACCTGCGGTTCGCTGTGTGGAAGCAGGTCAGGTGTGTGTGTGTGTTTGTGTGTATGTTTAGGCTGATAGTGGCTGGCCCCCAGCCATGCCTCTCTAATCCAATGTTTGTGTATTTTTCTTGTTGGCTCATCTCTCGTAGTGTGGGCTTTTGAGCGTCACTTACAGCGATACAACACGGGTCGTATTTCCACTCGGAGCTTATCTGGCGGACTGTGTACATGAAGCTGCTCAGAACGATTAGCAAACATTGTATACAGCCAGTATACCGAATCGTTATCGACTAATACAAAGTCGTAAATATAACCGAGCGGCTGTTGGAATGATGATTAATAACCAACCGTTACTCGCGTCCACTTTTACCATTCCTAATAAATAACGATGTGATAAAATGTGTTTTCCTCCCGTCCCAGGACTGAAGACCTACCTGATCTCAGGACGGAGGCCGGGCGCCCCCTGCGGCTGCTGGCCAGACAGCCAGCCGGGGGCCTGCGCTGGGCCCCACACCCCCCCGGACCTCCTGGCGCGGGGCGGGCCCGCGGCCAGCGCCGAGCCCCCGCCGACCCACGGCCGCCCCGACAGAACCCCAGGGGTAAGTCCCGGGGGTGACCTCCACAGCTTGGTTGTCGTTTACAATCCAGGCCGTTCGCCGGCGCAACGCAGAGAACGAGTCGGAGTCATGGCAATCGAGATGTGTTTGTAAATAACTAGTGATCGACCGATATTTGCGTTTTTTACGTGCATCGGCATAGGCCAATTTATTTATTTTTTTTCGGCATGATTTACATACAGACAGTTCAATAAATGTTCCTTTTTTTTAATTGAGTCTTGTAATATTTGTTATCATCTTTGTGTCATTTTGATGATGTAAATTGAGGAAGCCAAAGCCGTATCGGCTCAAGAAAATCGCCAGCCAGCATCGTTCATGGACCAAGGCTGATGAAAATAAATCGTTATCGGCATCGGCCCTAAAAAAATCCCCACCAGTCGATCCCTATAAATAACAAAGCTTTCTGTTGCGTGGCGGCTGTGTGCTGGTGTTTACATGTTTTAACCGTCGTATCCTTTCCCGCTCTGGCTGGGTTCTGAAGCCGGCCAGGGGCTCCTCTAGCACCGGGCTGTGCCCTGCAGGAGAGATCGGTGACGAGACGCCCCTCAACGGCTGCCAGGAGGAGCACAAGATGGGTAGTGCCAAGGTGTGTACACACACAGACAGAGGGCTATTTGAAGCCAGTGGTACACTATTGATGCAGACAGAAGTCAAGTGGCTTTGCTGCTGTGTTAACTTGTGCTAACTTCAGGGGTGCATTCCATTAGTGACGGGGGTCTAGGGGATAAACATATTCCTCCTACGGCGTCTTTATCTAACATTCCCCCTCCTCTCCGTCTCTCCTTGTTAAACTCTCCATCCCTCCCATCCATCTCCCTCTCCTCTTTCTCCCACTCTCTTCCTCTCCCCATCTTTCTCTCTCCCTCGCCCATCTCTCTCTCTCTCTCCCTCGCCCATCTCTCTCTCTCTTTCTCTCTCTCGCCCATCTCTCTCTCTCGCCCATCTCTCGCCCATCTCTCTCTCTCTGCCCCCGCTCTGTCTCCCATCTCTCTCTCTCTCTTGCCCATCTCTCTCTCTCTCTCTCTCTCTCTCTCTCTCTCTCTCTCTCTCTCTCTCTCTCTCTCTCTCTCTCCCTCTCGCCCCTCTCGCCCCTCTCTTTCTCGCCCCTCTCTTTCTCGCCCCTCTCTTTCTCGCCCCTCTCTTTCTCGCCCCTCTCTCCTCTGGCCCCGCTCTGTCTCCCATCTCTCTCCCTCTCCTCTCCTCTCCTCCCTCTACAGTTCAGCCCAGCCTGCCACAGCCCCCGGGCTGCCAACGGGCTGCTGAGCCCCCTCTCCCTGGAGGGCGTGGTGCGAGCCAGCCGGACGTCCCTGTGCGACACGCTCCAGGAGAGGGAGAAGAAGACGGGCACGGGGACCAGCGGCACGGCGGCCTTGGACCACTCGGCCCTCCTGCTCCGGGCCAAGCAGCCGGGGGAGAAGAGCGACGCCCACTTTGTGGAGGTCATCCGCGAGGACAGGTCCGTGTCCCAGGGTTGTTAGAGTTTCTTCTATTTGAAATCCACCCCAATTGGAGTTAAATGAGAAATGGAACGACATGTTGTCATTCATACCAAATGTACTTGGGTTGAATATGAAACTTGCGGAACACCACAGATTTGGGGACTTAAACAGACTGCCACTTACTGCAAGTGTATTTGAATGTAAAGTAAGGAGAACTAAAAGCTAAAATGAATTCTGATATGAATGAATAAGCTTGCGCTATTATCGCACAAATTTGAACAGCCTTAATAATATATAGAGATAAGATATACGTATATAAAGAGATGGAGAGCAGGAGACCAAGGAATCTCAACGGTCTTTTTGACGTGACATCAAGACATGGATCGTGTCTTGGGTAATTGATTTTAATAGGAACGCACCAGAGAGCATTTCGAAGGAAATCCCTCTGAAATAGAATTTGGTTTTGGCTTTTAACTGAAAAAGGACTCCTACTCTTCTGTCGGTCTGTGTAGTTTGATGAAAGACTACTTTTTCAAGCCTCCCATCAACAAGATCAGCCTCAATTTCCTAGCGAGACCCCTGGAAAACGCCTATCGCAGTAGCTACCAGAAAGAGGTACATACAGACACTCACTCACTCAGAACGCGCGCGCGCGCGCGCGCACACACACACACACACACACACACACACACACACACACACACACACACACACACACACACACACACACACACACACACACACACACACACACACACACACACACACACACACACACACTCTCTCTCTCTCAGAAGACACCACTTGTATTTAACTTCTCTCCATTATCGCAAGTAAGCACTGATTTAACGAGCTAGACGCCACCACAACGCCCCCTTGTGTTGAGTCTCTGCCCTCCCCCCTCCCCAGGTGAAGACCCAAGTCCGCGTGCAGACCTTCGCCTCCACCACCTTCAGCTCCTTCCTGGACGTGCTGCTGAGCTGCTTCGTGTTCCTGGCTCTGACCCTGGCCTGCTTCCTGCCCGTGCTGGTGGGCTCCGCCCCCGCCGCCCCCGCCGCCCTGGCCCTGTCCCCCCTGGCCGGGCTGCTGGAGCTGGCCTCCCTGGTGCTGTCCATACGGTGAGAGCGCGCGCGCGCGCGCGCACACACACACACACACACATGCGCACACGCACACGCACACAGACGCACACAAGTAACAGACGCACGCGCGCACACGTAAAGACACGGACACAAACATAAAGACACACACACACTCACGCGTAATAGATACCAACACACACACTATACACGCAGACGTAATACACGCACACACACGTTAATTCACACGCGTAGAAAAATAAACACACACACACACACACACACACACACACACACACACACACACACACACACACGTAACGACACACACACACAGGTAAAGACACAGACACACAGGTAAAGACACACACACACACTCACGCGTAATAGGCACCAACACACACACACACTAAAAATACACTATACACACAGACGTAATACACACACACACACGTAGAAGACACACACACACACACACACACACACACACACACACACACACACACACACACACATACACACGTAAAGACACACACACGCGCGTAATATACATTTCAAAGACACACACACCCGTAATTGACATGGCATAGACATTTAATAGACAATAGAAATGTAAGAGACAGTTCAATGGATTCAAGAAAATACCATTCACTGAAGCTACACACACAGTTAAAGATGTGTCCCAAAATATTTCCCATATCACAATGTGAACGACACTGCCGTTTAGGCCTCAGATCAGTTTTAATCTTGCATATGATTAGGATGCACGGACACGCATCATCTGCACACGATGTGAGGGTGGTTCTCGTCTGTTTTCCTGCTGCTCAGTCCTGTAGCCTCGATCTCAGGGGAGGCCTATTCTATAAACCTGTTTGTAGGTCAGTTCCACCACCTGTGCTCACCCAGACGATGCAGACAATAGCCTGTGCCGAAGGATTAGCCATTGATTGCCCAGGTGGTGGAATTAATGTAGGCTAGGTTGCTTACTTGCATATCTTACACTTATTTATAATTATAAATGATTTGAGTAAATGAATATATATAAATGAAATAAATGATTTGGTACTTTATACCATAGTTGCAATCAATACACACACACGATCACACACAAGACAGAACGCACACACACACACACACACACACACACACACACACACACACACACACACACACACACACACACACACACACACACACACACACACACACACACACACACACACACAGGGAGACGGATCAATCACGTTATCCTATCCAGACATGTTTGCCAATGCTAAACTGGTCTGGCCCTGCAGGATGGTCTTCTACCTGGACTCTGTGATGCGCTGTACCCGCACCCTGCTCAAGGTGGTCTCCGGCTGGATCCCTCGCCACGTGGTGGGGGCCGTCCTGGTCTCGCTGCCGGCCGTCTCCGTCTTCTCCCACTTCCCCTGCGCCGAACGCCTGCCCCTCCAGGTAACGGCCTGCCGCTCGGACAGCCCCCCCACACGGGGCGGGAAGACAGACGGACGCAAAAAATGTGTGTGTGTGCGTGTGTGTGTGTGTGTGTGTTATGTAGACGGTGCTGTCGATGGCCATTTCTATTAGCAGCTCTGCATATGTTAATAACTGGATATGTGCGTGAATGTTTTTGCCCCCAAGCAGTTCTTTATTATATAATTCTACGACACTAACATAACACGGTGGGCACTGAGGGGACGGTTATGTAGAGCGGTTAAACAAACAAAGTGAAACTGGAGCTAAATTGTAGAGGAACTATGTTTCTGTATTGAGAGAGGAGAGAATTCTGCTTTATGGTGGACAGCACTTTTAGACACACTATTATGTGAGTGTGTGTATCTCACTCTGGATCAATGACAATCGAGATTCAGTGACTCGATTCCTAAACACTTCCTCGAGGCCTGGGAGGGGCGACTTTAGCCAGAATGCCTCTTTTACGTCTGAGTAGTGATTCAAGAGTTTTAATTTGTCACATGCAGTGAAATATAAAAAGAAATGCATAGCAAATAGCAGTGATACATTTAAAGCACTAGAATGTTATAGCAGCATGTAAACGCTGTAAATAGTGTAATGGTTGAAGACGTGACTGTATACAATGTTGAATGTCTGTCAGGCCCCGGAAGTGTTCTGTGAGATTGTCGGTGTCAGAGAGAGCGTGTGGGTGACTCTTGAAGTTGACCCTTGAAGGTTCCCTTGTGTGCAGGTGACCATGTTTCTCTGCTGTGCCACTATCCTGGCCATCATCCAGTACTGTAACTTCTGCCAGCTCAGTTTTTGGATGCGCTCGCTCCTGGCCACCTCCACAGGAGCCGTGCTGCTGCTGCTGCTCTACAGCCCCCTCCGAAGGCCTGGGTGAGTAACTGCAGCCAACGTGCTCCTAGAAAAAGACCCACATTATCATGATTAGAACGGAGCGATGGCATTTAGATGATGGTTGATGCCCACCAGAGGAAGCAATGTAGAGCCCCATATTGATTGATTACCAGTATTTATTGACTAAAAGGGTAGCATATCAGATTATTGGGGCTTGAATTGCAGGTACTAGAATTTTTGTGGCTGAAGGAGCAACCATCATGGTTGTTGTTGACGAGAACATATGTCTGTGCGGCCAAACATGCAGACATTTCACACGCACACTGTGCGTGTGCGAGGTAACATTAGCTCATGTAACCTCCTGCATTTTCTTCAGTACATGCTTGGACAAGTCATTATTATAATATTCCACCCTCCTATTGTTTCCTTGGTTAATGGTGTGTGTGTGTGTGTGTGTGTGTGTGTGTGTGTGTGTGTGTGTGTGTGTGTGTGTGTGTGTGTGTGTGTGTGTGTGTGTGTGTGTGTGTGTGTGTGTGTGTGTGTGTGTGTGTGTGTGTGTGTGTGTGTGATCCCTTTGCACTCTTCCAGGACCGGTAATAACAGCTGGCCGACTCTTGGGTGAGTGTCGCCATGGAAATAGAAGTTTGATGGATGAGTAACATTTGAGGGGTTGAACGGGGCCAAGAACCCCCTTTTTATGTTTTTCATGATCCCTACTCTTCCTCTCTCTCCCCCCCCTTCCTGTAAGCTCTATCCTGTCTGTCACTTACACATACTCTGGCTTTTTCTCGCCTTCTCCTCTCTCCCCCCCTTGCTCCTGCCAAGCTGTAATGGCTGCTAAATGTCAGAAGCAGTGGGAATGACTCACACAGCCAGAGCCAGTTCCCACTGGCCTCTGGTATCAGCACTGCTTGTTAGCTTCTGTGCGGCAGAGGCAGTTGGAGACTGCCCTCTCCTTTGTATTTTGCAGCTTTTTAGTTGTAAGGTCTTTGCTGAGGCATAAACGACGGCAGTCTTGCTCGACTGTAAGTCACTCATTTGCACTTCGCATCACAACTCTTTTTCCCGTTCTCCTTCCTTTCCCTCCTCCTTTTCTCGTGCTTCTGTTTTTTTGTCTTTGGAAATTTGGAAAATGCTTCCTTTTCTCATTTTTCTCAACAGTTGCAAGGGAAGGAAGCATGGATATTTTGTGTATTTCTTTCCCTGTTAGTTTATACTTTTTTTAATTGCGTACAACATCCCTGTGACCATATCATCTCTTGATCTAAGGGTTCAATCTTTGTCTTCATGCAATTTCATGCAGTTTCTTCCTTATTTTCAGGCTCTGACCTCCCGTTTGATTCTCTGCAGGGGAAACCTCACAGCACTGAGTGAGGCGGACTCAGCCCAGGCCGCCCCAGACCCAGCTCCTGATCCGGGCCTGAGTCCGCTCGACTTCCTGCTCCATGAGGCCATCTTGGCCTTCTTCCTGCTGCTGCTCCTGGTCTGGTTCCTCAACCGGGAGTTTGAGGTCAGCTACCGGCTCCATTACCACGGTAATGTGGAGGCTGACAAGCATCAATTAAATATCCAGAACATGCGTGACCAGGCTGAATGGTTGCTGGGCAACATCATCCCCATCCACGTTGCCGAGCAACTCAAGGTTGGTTTTTTGCCTCCTTTTTCTTTCTTTCTTTTCTCTTCGAACCCCAAATATTCAAACTACTTACTCAAAGCCCACAAGCAAAAAGAGGCAAATTACAGCTTTTCCTCGACATCAAAGCATTTGTCCACTTTCCCACTGCCCTTTCCCCGTCGCTCCCTCAGCTGACCCAGAGCTACTCCAAAAACCACGACAACGTGGGTGTGATCTTCGCCAGCATCGTCAACTTCAGCGAATTCTACGAGGAGAGCTACGAGGGCGGCAAAGAGTGCTACCGTGTCCTGAACGAGCTGATCGGGGACTTCGACGAACTCCTCCGCAAGAGTGAGTTCGCCAACGTGGAGAAGATCAAGACCATCGGCGCCACCTACATGGCGGCCTCGGGCCTCAACGTGCAGCAGGTGGCGGAGAGCGAGGACGCCCACCCGCACGCCCACGTCCGGGCGCTCTTCCATTTCGCCCTGGAGATGATGGGGGTGCTGGACGACTTCAACAAGAACATGCTGGGCTTCGGCTTCAAGCTGCGCATCGGCTTCAACCACGGGCCGCTGACGGCGGGGGTGATCGGCACCACCAAGCTGCTCTACGACATCTGGGGCGACACGGTGAACATCGCCAGCCGCATGGACTCCACCGGGCTGGAGTGCCAGGTGCAGGTGAGCGAGGAGAGCCACGGGGTGCTCCACTCCATGGGCATGGAGTTTGACTACAGGGGTACCGTGAACGTGAAGGGCAAGGGTCAAATGCGGACCTTCCTGTACCCCAAAAGGGAAGGGGGCGACAGCCGGCCGGGGAGCCAGGGAAAGCTCGGGGCCGGCGGGATTGCGATCGCCGGCGGACCTTCTCCCACTGCGGACGCAACGGATCGGCGTTCAGAGTCTGTCGTCGAGGCGACAGGGCAACACCCTGGCCACGCTGAGCCCAAGGAGGCAAGGGAAGAGGGGTATAGGGACGCAGCACACCCTCCTGGGCCTTCCCCCCTTCAGGGTCCTTACCCCCCGAGCCCGGCCGCACTACAGCCAGAACATTGTGCCCCACAAGTGCCCTTCATGGTCCAGGCACTTCAAGAGGCGAAGGGTGAAGAGGAAGAGGCCGATGAGCTCACAAATCTGAACGAAGAGTTCTATTCACGCCTCTGATCCAAGCCCCCTCCCCCCACCCCCCCCCCCTGCCCTCCCTACTGCCCTCCAAAGTCCTGTCTTTGGACCGGACAGCCTAGGTGCCGTTGTATGGGCAGGGCATTTCTACATTAAAACATTGGTTTATGTTTTGTTGCTATATTTTTTCACAAAAGAAGAGAGTATATTGATCTTATTGGTGGGATGTTGTCCCTCGTCGGTTTGAAAGCAAACCTTAGCTAGAGTAATGAAAATAAGTGCTACTAACCTTTTTTTCCAGTGGAATGTGACCTGCCGCTGTGTTGAACACAGACAAATAAACGACAGATATGTCTGAAAGAGATGGGGGGGGGGGGGGGGTTAGAAGGAAGTACTTTATTCTACTTTTTCTTTTGTCATTAAGTGCCTTTCAGAACAAGAACCATGGACTCATCTAACATGACTATTGAGCATACGAAGAAAAAGACATCCGGGCCAATCCCCTTAAAGATGTAAAGTAAAATGCTGTGGTCCCTTAAACCATACGTTTATTAATTTTTTTCAATGAAACGTTTGTTCAAATGTATAATCTTACCATATTCGTTTGTTTTTTTTACTTGATTGAAGTTTTTACTTGACCTAAGGGAAAAGAATGAGATTCTATAAAAAAGTGCCATTAGTGTGTGAGTAGGTAACGCAGGGAATTCAAGGGAGAATAAGGGAAATCACAACAAGCAGTGTTATTTATGTCATTCTGTTTTTGACACGAGAGATTGATACAGTATTCACTTGTGCCACAGTCTCGAAAGCAAAGGGACGTACTAAATAGGGCTCTGTACATTTTTGCTTCTACGCATCTAAATGCACATTTGCGCACAGGCCTTGCACAAACAGTGTTTTCTACGACCACTTGTTATTTAGTAGTCGCTACAATTAAGGCAAGCTTTTCCATGTCTAATGCAGCAAATGCGATCAGTAGCACAAGATCAAAACTCGATAAGGGAATGTAAGGATAAGAAAGTAATTTCCAAAGGTGATTTCATCATGAAAAGCCCCAAGGCACTTTAAAGACTGTTTAAATGAAATGGTAAGTGACAATCGATGAGCAGGACTGATCACAGGCCGGACTGCATACCAGGACAGCCTCCATCACAGTTGGACACAGAGCACAGAATAGATTATAAATATGGAGTTCACATCAAGGGTTGCTTCGTGCTGTGTCTGAACCGAGTCCTGGCTACATGTTTAGAATTTTGACACCTTTGCTGGTAAAACAAAAAATAGATTTAATCAATTACTGATCATTATCTGCCTATATATGTGTACTTTGCTTTTGTGTGCATGTGTGTGTGTGCTTGTGTGTGAGTGTGTGTTGAGTCTTCCTCAGTCACAGCCTTCTCCATCAATGCTGTATCAATATACTTTGAATGTGCCACTTTAATTGAATGATTTAATGGTGCAATGCATCATATCATGTACTTTTGATGTTCTTTTTTTTTTTTTTTTCATATTCTTGCATATTTTATATAACTTGTGACACTATGGGGTAGATTATGATTGTATGAGTAAATGTTGCAGCCTGTGCGGTCTTGGCTGCAACATTTTCTCAAATTCCATCTTTTCCCAATCTTTCAGTTCTGTCATATTCCCAAAACATAGATTAGTGTGGTGATGTGCCCATGCAATAACTGTTATCCCTCGCTGTGTGTGTGTGTGTGTGTGTGTGTGTGTGTGTGTGTGTGTGTGTGTGTGTGTGTGTGTGTGTGTGTGTGTGTGTGTGTGTGTGTGTGTGTGTGTGTGTGTGTGTGTGTGTGTGTGTGTGTTCAAAATAAGCAAATGCATAAAAATCCCAACAGCGAATACATGTAGATATAAGGTCTAGTTTCAGTTCAACAAATATTTCAGAATTTATTGAAAATGGGGAACTTGCTGATCCTTGTTTAGCTATCCACTACATTTCCATTAAAATGAGGAGGGAGAACAGAAAAATGCACGAGAAACATGAACGTCAATCATTTCAGTTCTGTATTGATTTGAAAACTACTTGTGGTTTGAATGGGTTTTATATGTGTGTATAATATATATGCATATCACTGCAAAGTTATAGATTAGATAACCAGTTTATGCTGATTTTCTAAGTTAAGAGCTATTGGCCATATCACTCCTAGACATGAGTAAACTTTCTATATTTAAATCAAAATGAAGCTATGATATCAGCCCTTAATATGATGAAATGATATCTCTGAATATACCTTCAGGCAATTTGTTTTGACTATGAAACAGTTCATAAAAAGAATAATTAATAATTACGCAAGACTTCTCGCCCCAGGCAGGCTTTTCAGAGTATTTTACACAAATGAAGAAATCTCCCATGCCACCAGGACTTCATGACTAACCTTGATTGACCATTTCACCCGCCATTTTTGCCCATGACAAAGTTGTTCGACTTAAATTGAAAGATATAAAAGTACAATGTGTGTGTTACCTTTCCTAATGTAGCTTTCATGTACCCTAGTGTGTTACCAGAACACTGTTTTTAACCTGCCAGTGTGAACAAGGAATGTCCTGGATCAGTGCCTTTTGACCACAAACCCTGGTAATCATCCGCGTGTGTAAAATGCTTTTCTCTTGATCGTAGCAGCCATTTCATATGCCTTAAGGCTTCCATATGTCGTGAGTTGTATGAAAACTGTCATTCACTGCTGGGTTTTTAGTGATGTACGATTGTAATCAAAGCCGAGCTCTTCTGCGTTACAATCACAGCAGTAATTGACCTGACATGATGACGCTATTGCCCTGGTGTTTGTTTTTAATGAGCTTTTTTCGATTACCCTGTGAAGTAATCCAAATCCTGTTAATAGATTCTCTCTAAGCAATCGCCCTGATTTGGGACAAAACAAATATTTATATCAGATGTAGGCCACGTGTACAGCATGTCGATTTAACTTATCTATGTGGGCACATCACCACTCCATCTATAGCTCACATCTGTACACAGAAAAATAAAGAAAGATTAAGTAAATGTCTCTGGCCCTGTGGTCTGTAAAGGTGACTTTTGGAGAGAGTTACATTTTGTGCATGGGGAAAAATGATGTGGAGAGATTACTTTTCATACCTTTATGAGAGGGGAGCCTATAAGAGAGACAGTCACATAGTTGCAACATTTTGTTATTTTATTTAGTTAGGTCTATTGAAACTGGATTGAGTGTATTTTAACATTTGGAGATGGACCACCAAATTACTTTAAATCATTATTGCTTAGTCAATGGTTTTGGGGGAAGCACAGTACACATTCAAACTAAAAGACAACTCTAATATGTATCTTATAATACCTATATAGAATCAAAGTTAAGGAATTCGGAGATTTACCACGCACATATCAACAATGTTCAAATATTTTCATGACAACCTGTCACGTCATTTATATATTCTCGATGAGGTCTAGCTGGTGGTCCACGATCGCCCCTAGTGGCGATCTAACGCGAGGGCTCCACATAGGGCGTGATTGCGCGACCCCTCCCCCTCCACAGTCTATCTGGAAAAGGAAAAAAAACTTTTTTGTATCGAAGGAATCAACAGCCGCCATCTTGTCGTGGCTAGGAATTGGGAATTCGGTCGGACAGTATTAAAAAAATATTGCAATAAACATCCTTATCGGGCTATGACAATAGCCCTCTCCCGAAAACGTTATTTGACCATCGTCTCGGATATATGTTTTTTTCGACAAACGAAAATAGGAGCGGTCGGGTCGGACTGAGAAGCCCGTATATCTGATTTCCCCTTCTGAGTGCGGCGCTTTACCTCCTCTCCGTGCCGAGCAGCATTGTTTACCGCGAAGACGCAGATAGCAGACGGGGACTTTAGGACTATTTTTTTTATTTATAATATATTATTTGAATGCATTATTGCATTTGATTTGGTCTCGCACCATTTTTTTTGCATGCAGGAATTTGACGTCACACAAAATGGGCTCTTTGAAGATCTAAAAACAACGAGTCGCAGCGCAACCACCACCTATGTTAACTTGCATACCTGTGTGAAAAGTTTGCGCTCGGTTCTTTTCATGGCACACACTGTGTTTCGGGGTATTTAAGGGCAATTATGTGGGTGTTGGGAGTTGGATTATCATGGGGTGAATGGCGGTGGCGAAGCGGGGCGCTATTGCATCTCTTTTGAAGACGCTAGATTCACCGCAAGGAGAGCTAACGCTAACTTCGCTAGTAGCAGGCAATTAGCTAGCTATTAGCTGGTTGGCTAGTGCTAGCACGCTAACGGCTTGCTAATGTGCTAACCAAGAAGGTGCAAGGGGGGGTCGAAAGAACCAACTTTTCCTGTCGTTAAGACCACTTGACACTCATAGCAGCCCAAAAGAGATCGCGACCATGGCGGAGAACCTGCTGGACGTCGGACCACCCCACTCCAAGAGACCCAAGCTGAGTTCACCTGCGCTCCTAGCGTCGGATGGACCAGGTAAGGCCCAGAGCTGTCACAAATGGTAAACACTGACGCCGTGAGATGTCAGTGAATTACAATTATAACCCAACGGTTGAGGAAGATGCTAGAGACGTTTATGTGAGGTGCTATGAGGTTTTTTGGGGTCCGTGCTCCGCTTCCAGCGATGCGCTTTTATTACGTTCCGAGCCATGGTGTGCAACTTTGTCCAACATTTTCTAGGCATATGTAATCATCGTTTGTAATTAGGGAGGTTTCGTTATTCCGCTGCAAACTGTTTTAGTGCAATCAGTACGAGGGGTTCTACCCCAAATGCTAACCACTTATTATCCTTGCAGCCCTTAGTATGACTGTCCATTACTGAAAAACCCCTGCTGGAAAACAAGGTCCAATTCTAATTATTCTGTGGTTGATGCATCAAGTTTAGCGATTTATTTTCATTGGAAAGCAGTTCCAATGAACATCTATATTAGTCTTTGTGCTTCAAGGTAATTTGGTATGTTGTTGTTGAGGAGAGACAGAATGTGGTATGAGATCAGATAGCTTGTATCAAGAGGACTAACTGAACCGGTATGTGTGAAAGCCTTTTAAACACGTTACACTACTGAAATCTCGAGTTGACATGAAATCCTACATGGTTTAATGTTAGCATCATTTTGTGTTCACTTCGATAGTTGGTGCATTGGTCTCTTGTCTTTTGCAAAAATAAACTGAAGAGGGTACACGTCTTATAATGCTTTAAAAATAATATAGGAAGGAATCTGGACCCTGATAACTCATATTCAACCCTAATTTGGGCATAAACATATCACACATTTCTCTACCACATCATATATTCATGACAACAGATCCTGTTCAGTTGCAATGTTAAGATATTTCACTGGATTTTGTGTTCGACCTAATGGACATACCCTGGATCTAGTTCTGTTATGCATTACCCTGTCCCAAAAGAAAGGTATGCAAGGAAATACACTTTGCGTGAGAAAGATTAATTGACTCAACATTTAACCCACTAGTAAGTCCGCCCAAAGGGCTGTCATTTATGCTATTGCTAAACCAGCTTATTATGCCAGTGACTGTGCAACTTTTAAAAAGTGGGGATTTCCATATTTTGATCCATGATTATGTGTTATCATTATTTTGATAATCATGTTCCACACTTTGATGTGGTTGATCAATTTGAGGTATTTGCTGACATATCAGTCACAGAGACCAACAGTCGCATGCTGTGGGTTTGACAGAATCACAGGCACACTTCCCATCCTCAACCTCAGTAGTATTGCAGTCTGTGCTGTGTCCAAACCAAATGGATATGAACTCTGTTCTACCACACCGTAAATGAATGGAAGGCAAAAGCATCTCCATCATATGTGGCTTATAAGACCAGGTTATCCAAGTATCAAACCTTGTGCTCGATTCTGCTATTTCTCTGCCACCTTAACGTGGAGCATAGGTGTTCCTATTGACGATGCTAGCCATAGTCAAAAGTCATAATTGGCAGCATTTATTGTCTTGACAGATACAAGTGCACCTGTCAGCAGGGTTGAGCGGCGTTGACCGATGATAATATCAGTTGGATGAATCAGCGGAGTGCTCGTATATTTGTAATCGTCTCACTTGACTCGTCAAAAGTTGATACAAATATTTCTCAAAGGTATGCATGAAAACCTTCTGATTCCATTTTTACATTAGTCTCTAAAATAAATTACATTGCGAATACAAGTCGTTCACTTCTCCGGCTCTGTCCTGCTCATCCTTAGCCTCTGCCCCGTGGGCTAATCTGGAGCCAGCGGAACTATGAGCTCAAACAGGTATTGTTGTGGACTTACTCCATCCTGTGCTTGGGGGACGGATGAAAGAGATAGCGGGGGTGAGAAATTCCCCACCTCCAAAAGAGGCTTCTGTAGTCAGAGTATTTAGTCTGTGTCGCTCCCCGGGACATTGCTCATAATGGTAGAGCTGATACTAAGATGCTCATCCACGAGCAGGCTACTAGATTGCAAGCAAAGCAAAGTCAAACCTGTCACAAAGTTGCCGTGGGCCGTTACCATGGGAATAACAACTCAGTCTCAATGACACCCCTCCCCCCACCTTCTCGCAAATAATGGAACTCTGAGCCCAAAACACATTTTTTACTATTCCCCTGTGTCCTGATTCCAGCTGAAACTGTTGGTTAACTGGCTCTTTAATCATCCAATTTTCACATTGTGATTACTTTGGCACATGCAGTTGTGTGTCTGGCATGCATCGTTCCTAAATATAATAGAATAATGGATGAACAGGTAAACAATAGATTAAACCTCTAGAGATTTGATAAAAAAATAGGAATGCTGTGACGTAAATCCGAGGATATTTATCCATGACTCCATACAATTTAGCCAAATAATTCAATTTTAGTATCTGTATAATTGAACTAAAGGCTATTGAGAAATTGTCATTGTTGTTGAGGTATTGATACATATTATACATTGAAAAAGTAAGTAGTCTTTTGCCACTTTAAGTTAAAATATAGGCAGTAAAGCAAATGTGTAAATTGATGACTGCGTGAACATAGAATTGTCTTTTATTTTCATCCGGCTCGATAAAAAAGCAGTTTGAAATTGACCCAGCGTAGCCAATTCACAACAAAAGCAGCAGTCACAACAACGGAGATTTACGAGTAACGCAGCACATGGCGGGGGCACCACATGTCCACAGTGATCCATCACCAGGCGGTCCCGCCCCCGCCTGTTCAGGCCCAAGGGCTACCCAGGTGCCGCTGCGATGAAACTGCTCCTGTGGGACACTGCTTTGCACGGCTATCAGCAGTAAATTGCTGCAAACAATGAAGTTTGGGTGCTCTCCGTGGCAACAGTCTTGCATGATGGTTTTTGTTTACTATTATCCGGCTCCTGCCTCATGCAATGGGGCCCTGGCTAGGGTGCCACCGTACCGCATGCAGTTGCTGTGTACATCTGCTGTTGTTCAGGAATCGCTAAAGATGGATTCCAGTTTCGTCATCTATTACAATTTTAGATTTATGTTTGGGCCAATATATTTGTTTTACACCCCCTAAGAAGATAAAACGTTACATGGGTCCATGTGTATGCTTATTATGCACACACATGGACCCATCTGGCACCTTTGCAGGATCTGCCCCTCTATCCATTGCCTAATAAAACAATGAAGTCTGTCTCTTTTGCTGTCCTTCTGTTTCTGTTCCGTCTCATTAATCTTCAACATTGGCAGTTGGAAAAAATTTCAGCTTTGATGAAAGGACCTGAAAAACTTGAGGTTCATGAGGTGGTCATTGGGTTTTGACTTGTTCCCATGGGGTTTCCTTTCCACTTTCAAAAAATGGTGATGCCAGGTTTTATCGGAGGGTGGCAAGTGCTCGCCAGGGAGAGGCCAACGTCAATCTGATGTGGTGCAAACCCATCACCCATTTTGTTAAACATCATGTCATGTTTTGCACTGGCGCAAAAGTAAAACGCATTCACAGGAAGTGAATTCAGGCTGGTAGTAAGATGGCGAAATGAATAAACAGTGCTAAATGGTTTTCTGGACCTCCTGCCGTAGTGCCATGTGAATGTGCTAGCCTTAAAGCAGACTTTCCACACCTGTCCCTCTTTGGCCACAGATTCGGCCTCAGGGGTGGCACGACCGACAGCCGCAGTCTGGACCACTACTAGGTCCGCTTAAAGCTGCTGCCATGCCTATTTTTAGCTTCCTACTCCCAGACTAGAGCCACTGGGGATGGGGACGGGAAAAGACGGTAGATAAGTGAACTGAGGCCTCTGGGATGGGTGACTAGGGAAATGAAGGCACAGAGGCAAGACGAAAGAGGGAGGAGAGTGTGACGTCTGTAGTGCGAGTTGTGCTCCCTCCTTCTGTTATTCTCCTGATATTTTCAGTGCTAGCGCCCCCTGGACGAGCAGAGAACCTCAAAGATAAAACTCAGGCAGTCCGTGTTTAAGCTTTTTTAAAATGGCTTTTCTTGGAAGAAGGTTGACCAGCTGAAGTGGGCGAAGGTACGATGGCTTGGCGGGTCACCTGGGGCCATGTGTCCCTCTGACGGAGCCCCTAGTTGCGTGATGCCAGGGGAAGCAGCATAGGGGGGGGGGGAGTCCAAGCATGGAGCTTGTGTTTACTTCAGCGAGCATGGGGGAACTAAACGCCTCATTACGAAGCCTCTGTCCGGCCAAACGCGAACGTAGACAATCAACGGCAACTGATGGCACGCATGTGAGGCTGCGCAAATCTCCTGCACTGGTCCAGTTTTAGCCTTCTGCGACCACTGGGCTGGCAAGTGTTATACTCAATAATAGATAATTCCTTAAATGTTTTACTCTTTCATGATTCACCATATCAAGCTGGAGGATTATTACATCATAAGTTTGACTGCGAAACAATCCGTCTTCACGACTTTACGTCAATTTCACCTGGGAACGGGGAGGTGAGGCCGAGATTGAATAGATCAATTGTCGGTGTAATGTAATGACGTCAGGCGGTTTGAGAACATAGTTAGTTTTTAACAAGCTAGACTTTGCGTCTTGGTGCCTCCAAGGTAACAACACCACTGTATTGAATGAAGTATAGCGAGAAGTTTGTATGACTCAGTCATAGTTCCCCAAACACTAATTTGCTATCTTTGGGCGTAGTGGTTTGCATTTCCCCACGTGTCTTAACAAGTTGCTGATTCACACACTGATTGCCATTTTAATTATGTTGTAATGTGATTCAGAAATGAATACGTCTATTTCTGCTCGGATGTGTGCTGCCAGACAATTGACACTCCCATGTGCACATCTATACCCATTCAGCCGCTGCCTGTCAATGTTGACATGCTAATCACTTTGGTTTCGTACGTTATGCTCACACTTCCTCATGGGTGTTCGAAACAGGATACAAGTTAGATTTTCTATGACACAGATTCTGATTTTTGTCTCTATCAGGGCTCCGTGGGGATAGACCTAAGGAACAGTGGTGCTGATGCCGTAGTGACGGGGAGAGTGGATAGAGACAATTAAGAAATCTCTGCCTTTAAATTTGAAGGGTCGAGTCATTGTTCGAAACTTTGCTGTGTTGAAGGCAAGCAGGTTTTCGTAGTATATCGATGTTTGATCGATCTGCATGATAATCACAGAATAAAAAAGGATGGAGGCCTAAGATAAGGGAAAATCATTACATATGAATCATGGAACTGATAAATTGATAACGAAAGACAAATGCTTGACAAGATGTGTTTGAATGTGAATGTGCTGCGTGTTAAAATTGCACATATTGCGCATCTTGTTTTGTATGCAATCTATTGTCAGTAACACAAGGATGTACATCGACCTAAACAAATAAGAACTTTTGATGATCTATTATTGATCTATTCTCTGAGCCAAAATATTGGTTTTTGCGTTTAGTAGTATTACTAGTAGGGGTTTAGTAGTAATAATGATTTATTGTGCATGAGAGGTGAGCGTGAATGGTCATAATCTAAAGCCGGGTGCATCAAACAATGATATTAGGCAACTTTCAAAGTTCTAATAGTCATGCAGGTAACTTTTTAGATATGACATTTGTTGTCAATATCGTTACCTTTACCTCATATGCCAACATAGATGATCGATATGATACATTTACATCATCCCATCATGAAGTCAAGTTTGCTCTTTTTTTGTTTTGTTTTGAAATGCAGCACCGATTTTGGTCTCGGAATTAGCCTAAGGCTTCAATCAGTAACATGGACACAGATCATTTTCTATTAAGGACCAGCATTGTGGGGCTCTATGGTATTAACCAACTTTTTGTTTTCTCTTTCCCTGTTCTCTAACTCTCCCCTGCCCCCTCATTCTACGTCTTTCTCCGCCAGTAGATTTGGGTTCTTTGTCCTGGGATGATCTCGAGAACGACCTTCCAGACGAGTTGATCCCTAACGGAGGAGACCCAGGCCCGATGGGGGTCCTCCTCCCCAACGGAGGTACTGGTGGAGCCACAGCCTCCATCGTCCCCGACGCCGCGGCAAAACACAAACAACTTTCTGAGCTCCTTCGTGCCGGGAGCTCCTCCGGCCTCACGGCTGCAGGGCTGAACTCACCCGGGCCCCAGCCCGGAGGAATTGGAGTACAACGGACTACTACCCTGGGAAAGAACCCATTGGGCCAGGGCTCCCAGAACACCCATTCGTCTCCCCAGGCCCAGAAGGCAGGCACGCCAACGGGAGTAGCGGGCCAAAACAATGGCGGCAACAACACAGGGACCATTGGCCTGAACTCATCCGGTTTCAACCAGGCCATGATGAACAATAACCAAGGCCACGCAGGACTCCTGGCCCAGGGAGGGCAAGCCCAGCCCGGACAGGTGATGAATGGAGGCCTGGTGGCTGGAGCCGGCCGTGGCCGGGGCGCTGGAGTAGCAGGCATGCAGTTTCAGGGACAGACCATGGGGGGATCACCGGGTTCCGCTGCAGCGGCCAGCGTCTCCGCGTTGGCAGAGACCCTTTCCCAGGGAGGACAGCAAATGGGAACTCAGGCCAACCTAAATGCATCCCAACAGGCGGGCAATAGGAACAAGGTATACCTCACTTCCATGCACGTGCTCTGCCATGTCATTGCCGACACATTTTGGTTGCATTTTTGTAGCCAGAAAAGGGGTTGGGTGGTGTGGATGTTTTAGTATTTTGTAACTGTGCATTGATTTAGTGGATGTGTTAAACCTGCATGGTGCTAGGATCGTTTTTGGACTTTGCAGCTCTTAATGACCCAATTAACGAGTACAGAAATGTGCTGTTGCCAACAATAAAACAACCTTACTTTTATTTAAATTTGTTGGTATTTGACGAAGCGACCTGCCAAAGATTGCTGTCTTTGTCATGCACATAATAACCCTATCCCTGTTTGGTTTAAGGTTGCTCATGGAGGGTTTGCATGAGTATTTTCCAACCAGTTATCTCCTTAGATGTTGGTTTTTTTCTGATCAGCCAAATGCACTGCTTGAGATTGGCTGCTCACCCTCAAGCAATGCTTTGGGGCGCAGCAACATTGCCTTAAACCATGAGCTAGAGCAACCAATTAACTGTATGGGGAGGAGCTACTATCCTTCAAAACAAACATGTTATGAAACTTGGGAGTGTGTACGCAGATGTGCTCATTTAAAGCATTTAGAGGTTCAACCACCACCGTAGAAGAAGTAATTACATTTGGAAAAAAAGAAACCATTGCTAAAATTTTCATGGTGGAAAACATGGAACACTGATAATTGCAAATGTTTTCTGATTGGCTGATACAATTGGACAAGCGATCATTCAGGCTCTAGTTAGGGATGTCAACGGTTAACCGTTAACCGGCTAGCCGCCGAGAATATTTTTGACCGGTTACACATGTTGGTTTCTAGGTTAATTTGCATTTGTTACACGGATCTTCTCAATGCCGTGGAACACTCCGTTCACTACTTGCATGGGCTCTTCACAACTTCCAGCGGTGAATTATATTTGATAATTCACCGTTGCTAAGTATAATTGACCGCTGTCAAGGAAAACAAAGGATTTTTTGCCTCTAATGACGTCTTTGGTATCACTCCGTAATAGGGGTGCAACGGTTCACGGGTTACCCGTGATCCGTACGGATCAACCCTCACGGTTCGGGACGCAAGTGATCCTTGGATCGGCTGATTAAAAAAAAAAAAAAAAAAAAAGTTGTGCGTTCACGTGATCAGCGCATGTTTAAAGGACAATTCCGGTAATAACAACATCATCAAGTATCGTAGCGAAATACAGTTTCTGTTTTATTTGGCATTCCGTAAATCCCATTGAACCGGACACGTTTATGTTTGGTTGTAGTCTTTTTGCTCGGTTCTCCGTATCAACAGTACATCCCAACTTTTTCAAATAATACATTTAAATCTGATCGGTTAACCGGCACGTGGTCAGTCAAGAATATTTTACATTTTCACCATCCCGAGCGCTAGTATTAATAATTGTCTGGCTCGTGGCCGTTTATGTTTGCGTTAGTCACATGCTTTAACTTATTAAGCCTCACTCATTGTTGTAACTTCAATAGATTAGTCCAGCAATGTTTACTGGCTGGTAGTTGTTAGTGGAGTTCCCCTGCGTTCGAGAAATTATACAGTAATTCCTGCCAGGTACGCCCAACATCAAAGCTGAAAGTGAAACTGAGAGCATCATAATGCTGCTTTGTGGTTGAACATAAAGAATGTGTGGTGGCATGCGAAAAAGATCTTTGAGATACCACTTTAAGTAAGACGGATATTGCATATTTAACAGATATTCACACTCCGAATAACTGCTATCTGACTCGGAGAACGCTATGACCGGTTATTATGTTTGTGCTAGTCACATGCTTTAACCTATCATAGTCTTCCCGGCTTCACTCGTTGTGGAAACTTGCATAGTTTAGTTCACCAATGTTTACTGGCTGGCAGTTGTTAGTGGTGTTCCCCTGCGTTTGAGAAGTTGTACAGTAATTTCTGCCAGGTACGCCCAACATCAAAACTGAAAGTGAAAGTGAGAGCATCATAATGCTGCTTTGTGTTTTGTATGTTTGAAGAATGTGTGGTGGCATAGGAAAAAGATCTTCGAGATACCACTTTAGGTTAGAGAGATATTGTATATTTAACAGATATTCACACTCCGGATTACAGCTTTCTGACGCAGAGAACGCTATGACCGGTTATGAGTCCCACTGTGTCTAGAAGTACATACCTGCTGAGGAGACGGGGCTTCCGAGCGAAGCTGTCGTGCAACAGCACATCTCTATATAGACCCGTCGCTTGGTGATATTTGTTCACAATGGGCAAAATACCCTGTCCTAAACAGCACCTCGTCTAAAACGCAATTCAAACGAAATGGTCTTGCCTATCCTCGTGTAATTTCCGATAAATATATACAGGGTTCTCCACAAACAATGTTATGGTTGCGATGCTTCACCTTCTAACATTTTAAAATAATGCTGTCTCTACGAAGAAACTCCCTTTTTTGAAACTGTCAATTGGATAATCACCTTTTTATTAGAATAATGCTTCAAAAGAAAAATAGAACAACACGTAAGACGTATGTGTCGCGTATTAGAAAGGACAAACCTGTCGGAAGATTCAATTTTAGGTATTTTTGTGTGTTAATGTAATGAGTTGGAACGGATGGCGCTGCTATGCGCGTCAGGTTTTGAGGCTGAAAAGGTGGTTTGTACAATTATCGTGCAAAGTGTCAATGATGCGCTATTAAAGAAAATGCGAGTAAACTATTCTGGATGATGGATCACCAGAAAATTACAATTTAATCGTAGTGGGAGGATATTGCTCACCTAGCAGCCTTTTATTATAAGTAGGTAGATCTTTTTGATACGGGAAGAGGAGAGTGGAGAGCTGGTTCGTGAACAGATGTCGAGGTCGCTGGTGGTAAAAATAGAAAGACATTTTATAACTTGCCTAAAGGGTATGAGTCTGTTCAAAAGAATGAACACCGATAGAAGGTACGTGACAAAGGACATGCCAATACTGCAACAAAGCAACTCATAAAGGGGTGCGACCAAAGTTGCTAAGGCCTGGAGCCATCTCGTTATACAACGGTGAATGGGATCCTGTTTAATGTGGTTTGAAGCGTCCTAGATTGACTGATTTGGAAAAACAGAATTAATTGGTGGTTGACAATCGTGTGCAGGAATGAACTGCACATGTGCAAAGGCTGTTCCAGGGAAGTTTCAGATTGTGCACAATGGCCCTCCCCAGTGCCAACAATTTACTCCGGGCTCTCTGTGCAATCATGAATCATGTTTCTCTGAAAAGACATGCGCCATGTTGTTCAGATGGTTAAGTGTGTTGTAGGCATGGCTGGCTCCTTCTCTTTTGTTCGGACTGTGAGACATTCCACCCTTGGCGGTGCCATTGGCAGGCAGGGCTCGTGTGTGTGTGTGTGTGTGTGTGTGTGTGTGTGTGTGTGTGTGTGTGTGTGTGTGTGTGTGTGTGTGTGTGTGTGTGTGTGTGTGTGTGTGTGTGTGTGTGTGTGTGTGTGTGTGTGTGTGTGTGTGTGTGTGTGTGTGTGGTTCCTTTACTCAAGCCTGCCATCACAGTGGTTGCGTAGCCTATCGGTAACAAAACGATTCATTTTGTGCGCGGGCGTGTGTCAGACAGGCTTCCACCACCACACACTGATAAACGGAAGATAATAAAAAACTTCTCTGCGAGAGACTGCCACTAGAAAGTGTGTGAAAGAGGAAGCCTTTGTCTGTTTTGGTGTGTGGTAATGCTAAACCAGCCCCCATGTAATTATTATGTCACCAAAAACCACAGGATGAACAGCTTTGTTACGGGCCGTGAGTCTCAAGCCATAGAGCTTTTGAGTGTAGGATGTAAGTCTTTTCCGCCCGCATGTGTGACAAAGTGAGTGTGGCTGTGGGTGTCGCGCTTCTTTTGATTCTTGTGTGCAAAAGAGCGAGCGAAAATAACTAGGTTTCCGCTCTCTTGTGTGATCCTTGTGTGGCTTGCTTGCAGGCTCCTTGGCCCGTCTGGCACTCTTGGAAAGCTTTTGATTGTAAAGGTCTTTTATCAGAGGATGACGAGGCATGCCGACAGCCAGAAATGGCTCAATAATTCAGTTGAATGTATTTGGCTCCTCTCTTTCTCTCTCCCCCTCCTCTTGTCTGGTGTGTCGGTAAGGTGATGAGAGAATCGCTGGAACAGTGCCCCCTCACTCTGCTGGGAGAGCAGGGGGCTGAAAGACGGAGGGGCTTGGCGTAGGTGTGCACTCTCTGGGGCTGTGCTGAAGGGCTGCCAACGCGCGTGTCTGTCGCAGACGGGGCGTTTATTATCGGTGTTGGGAAGGTGTCAAAGGCCCGAGGTGTGGGAGTTTGCCTGTTTGGTCTGACGAGGCCAAGTCTCCCGTTGTCTGCCAGGAGCTTGAGGGTTCAGGAAGCAAGAGCAGACTCTGTTGGCGTGGATGGTTCAATGGGCCAGTGGATTCCCGCTGACTCCCTGTTGGGGCTTTGACTTTTGCCCAAAAATCTTATTCGAAGTTTGTTTGTTTATTAATATTGGAATATTTATTAATAATATTTTGACCATTAAATCCCTTCAGTAAGAGCTGTATTGGGCTTCGCGAGGTTTGTTTACCGCGTTGCTATGGTTACCGGTCTTGCGTGTTCCAACGGTTTATTAGGTTTCTAATAATTCGCTGTCTATATCAATACTTCATTCACTGCCTCTTCCGTGGTCATTACAATATTATGAATGGACTACGTCGGGTTCTCCGACGTCTCTCCCTCTCGGCCTGCCCATAACAGGTTTGAATATTAAGGGCTGCCTAATATTCGTTCGAATTTTGATTTATTTTTTGATAACGAAGTTCGGAGTCAAAGCCCTACTTACTGTGTGGCCTTAGTATTTAGGTCTTTAGTCAACCAGATACAGTCTGGGGTCGACTGAAACTCAACCAGCTCTACGACCAATCGATTGGTTGATGGGGGGGCAAAGGTTAGCAGAAAAAGATCTGCATGTCATCTCTAGATAAACGTATGCCTCTTTTCCAACGAGCGGTACGATGCGGCTCGGAGCGGGAAAGCTCGGTTGCGCTAAATCTGGGTGGCGTTTCCATGCGTTTGGCGATAGCTGCGGCAGCTACGTATGTGATATCATAGAGCAACACAGTGTAGCCTGCTGATAAATTAAATGAAAAAGGAGAATGCGAAACATTAAAAACAAAGGGCAACAATGGGCGACGCCCAAGAAGGGCGGCAACGTTTTGATAATAGGTACGGCTCAGCGCGCTCATTTTGGAAACGCCAATATAAGCGGACCGCACCGAACCATAGCGCACCGCTCAGATACAATGCATTAGTCTGCCACAGTGCGTTCTACTCTATCTGCTTGCCTAAACAACACCTTAGTGCTGTTTGGCGAAGGTCAGTGGGTTTCAGATCCACTCCTGCTCCGACTGGGCTAATGCAGAGCTTCAATATGAAGTGGCTCACACACCGGACGAGCCACGGAGTAACACGTCAGACAACACGCTTAGTATACAGTAGGGGTGGGAAAAATGATCGATTCTTCGATGCATCGCGATTCTGTCGAACGATTCTGTCTAGATGCAGATAAATTAACTTCAGTGTGTATTGGCCAATCAGATTTGTCTTAACATGATTGCGATTCAGCCTACGCATAGCATGCACACAAACTCACAGCCAGACACAAGAACACCTTCTCATTCAAGAGCAGCTTTTTCTTTAATGACGTAGAAAAGAAAGTTTAGAAATAATATAAAACTGAACCCTATTTTTTCACATACTGCCATATTGTGTTGTAATGCAAGCTGCATTGATTATTGCATTGTTCATAGAAAGTCATGTTTGTGACAAGCTTTTTCTCTAATAAAATATTAGATAAGTTAATTAATCTGTTGATGTCGTTAATGATCATCACAGAAGTAGGAAGTGATTAGCAAACTCTGAGGAACAACTCCGATGTATATATTTTTGAAAATCACGCATGGAAATGTACATTCTTTGCATCGATAATCGTTTTAGAATCGAATCGTTGAGCTCATAACCGGAATCGAATCGTGAGGTGCCAAGAGATTCCCACCCCTAGTATACGACGCACGTCTGACGCACGTTTTTTTTTTCTGGATTTACTATAATGGGTCCCAATAGATGGCGCCGTCGTTCGAGCCAATTCTGTGTTCACACTCAAAGCCTATCAAGCATTAAACACCCAAATTAACGGAGAATCGCAGACGATATGAAAAAAACTAAACATATCCTTTACGATTTTAGATGATATGTTGGTTAAGTTAATTTGGAGCCCAGTAAATGTCCAGTAAATTACGACTAGCTGGCCTCCTTATGGGCGAGTTCAAAGTTGTGATTGGATCTCCCGTGTAATACTCTATCAAACCATATATTTATTTAAACTAACTATGGCGCCTTGGATATTATTCTTATTCATAATTAATGTTATTTCCAACACAACATAGCCTATCACTCAAAAATGAAATGCATCGGTCTGCATATGCGCCTGCCGCCCCTCAAAATAATGGATTAGGAGACACAATGAGAAGTTGGTCAAACAAGTGCATATCGACCAACCCATCGATCAACCGACCAGAACTTGACAGCACTACTTGTTTGTTGGAGCCACTTCGCTGTTGGCAGTTTTTCCATGTTCCATGTTCATTCAAGTGGCTGTCTGCGTGTTTGTATTGGAATTGGAGAGCTCAGTTTGCTATTGATCTCCCTTTTTATTTATGTTTTTCCACATGCCATGGGGTTAGGCAAGCTGTCAACCGCGAGGCTCACTAGGGAGTTGTCTCTTTACAGTTGTTTCAAATGTTGGTGAGGTTTATTTTACAATAGTCAAAACATGGGTGAAGGATCAACCTCCTCCATACAAAGAATGAAGACTCACCGCTTAATGCTGGAGGCCTGAATCAGCCTCGGTGCCGGGTTTTGTGACTTGCACAGATTTGTATTAATTCCCCTCGGCAGACAATTCCCACACATAAGCCGTTAGTTGAAGCTCCACAGAGAGCAGCGTTTCGTTCTCCATTTCTGCCCGGAGCCACGTGTGAAAATGTACTCAACGGCATGGAGATTTATTGACAAATGAGCCTCTCCCGACATGTTATGATACTTTAATGCAGAACATTAAATCCCCTGGATTTAAGTCTTTCATGTTCTTATTAGTTTCCCTAAACCTCTTAGGAAAAGCTAATTAATTTGTAAAGACGGATAATTCTCTCAGCTGTGTTTTTTAAAGACACTCAGTTTAGTGTGCGTTCATTGAGGGAGTAATGGGCCATCACACCGGGGCTCTGATGGCTACACCATTCAAACTATTCTGATTTGAGTGATACGCCCCTCTGTTCAAAGACCCACAAGATCATACGACGTTGTAACAATTATTCAGCAAGAAACTGAATGGCAGAGTGATTGTATATTTTGTCTACGGGTGAGCCATGAAACCAAATGTAGGTTTATGCTGATTTTATGAATCGAACAAACGTGCGTGTGTGATTCTCGCAATCCCTGGCTTGTATCGTCACGGTTGAACGCACTTAACGTTAGTCGCCTTGGAGCAGAGCGACCGCTATACCAATGTACTTGTGTGTCCAGATGGGAATGGGCAGTAATGGAAGCCCATTCTCGGCTCAGGCCTACGGGCCGGCTGTTTCTGCTGCTGCTTCTGCTGCTGCTGCGGCCGGACAGCCACTCCAGAACAAGGCGGCACTCGCCAGCAGCATGTCTTCCTTCCCCAATGAGCTCAAAGGAGCTAGCGTCACCGGCGGGCCGAACATGGTAGGTTCTGGTCAGCACAACGCAAAGTGCCGCTAGCACAAACCGCCAAGCACGTAACCGTGTTGCACTTTCCTCTTTTTGGATCACGACATCATGTCCACGCTGAATAAGTGTTGGCCGGAAACCCTTTTTCCAAAACGAATGGGGCCAAGATGATTATCCTTCTTTCCTAGTTTACAGCACATTTTAATGAAAATCCATCATGCTTTTTACATCGTTAGAAGCAACTGAAATGCAGAGAGGGGTTTCGGTGTTGACCAGGGACTGGAGGGGAATTGATCCAACAGCTAAGCTCTGTGTGATCAAATACTTTGGGTGAGCTAGAGTTCACTACAAAACTAAACTGAAATTTAGGGAGGAGGAGACGGAAACTTACATGAATCTCACTTCTCAAACAACAGTGTTTATTCGTCTGCATGTTTAAATATTTAATACTGCCCACCACCCTAATATATATTGCACATATACCAAGGATAGTAAAACACATTAACCATTCCTAGCAGGGCCTAATTTCTTTGTTTCTCATTTTACTCTAGAAGCGTTTTACGACAGTTTATCGGTTTTGCTTTTGCCGGTGTTATTGGGAGCAATTAAAAGCTTTTACTCTTCCCTCTTTCAAACTAGCCCTGTCCAAATGGCTAGGGGGTAATTGGCGGGATAATAGAGGTTCAGAACTGCACAAAACATCTTCCGGATTGCCCATATCTGGTAAAACATTGATATACGGAAGAACAGCCTTGTGTTAATAATAATCTGAAGCTATCTCTTGGGTCTGGCTCATCATGTTCCTTCTGTCCCCCTTTCCAGCTCCAGCAACAACCCCAGCAGCAGGCGGCCATGTTGGCCCTGGGAGGCGGTACGAGTGGCGTGCCGGCGCCCGCGGCCGTCCCTACAGCTGACCCGGAGAAGCGCAAGCTGATCCAGCAGCAGCTGGTCCTGCTGCTCCACGCACACAAGTGCCAGCGTCGAGAGCAGGCCAACGGGGAGGTGAGGGCCTGTGCCCTCCCGCACTGTCGCACCATGAAGAACGTGCTGAACCACATGACCCACTGCCAGGCCGGCAAGTCCTGCCAGGGTGAGTGTCTCCGCCTCATGAGGTCGTTGTGTACGTTCACCCACACTGCTCCCTCACCCACCCTGCGGCCTCACCCACCCTGCGGCCTCACCCACCCTACTGCCTCACCCACCCTGCAGCCTCACCCACCCTGCGGCCTCACCCACCCTGCGGCCTCACCCACCCTGCGGCCTCACCCACCCTGCGGCCTCACCCACCCTGCGGCCTCACCCACCCTACTGCCTCACCCACCCTACTGCCTCACCCACCCTGCGGCCTCACCCACCGTACTGCCTCACCCACCCTGCGGCCTCACCCACCCACCCTACTAACTCATCCACCCTACTGCCTCACCCACCCTACTGCCTCACCCACCCTACTGCCTCACCCATCCTGCTGCGTCTCGCCACACTGCAGCCTCACCCACCCACCCTACTGCCTCACCCACCCACCCTACTAACTCATCCACCCTACTGCCTCACCCACCCTACTGCCTCACCCACCCTGCGGCCTCACCCACCCACCCTACTGCCTCACCCACCCTGCGGCCTCACCCACCCACCCTACTGCCTCACCCACCCACCCTACTGCCTCACCCACCCTACTGCCTCACCCACCCTACTGCCTCACCCATCCTGCCTCGTCTCGCCACACTGCAGCCTCACCCACCGTGCCGCCTCACCCACCCACCCTTCTGCCTGACCAACCGTGCCGCCTCATCCACCCTACTGCCTCACCCACCCTACTGGCTATCATATTTAACACCGATTCACGCTGCAAATGACCACGATCTGACGCGGGGAACCAAAGACTAGTGCGTCTAGTTTTTTATAACAGCCATGGAGTCAGCTAGCAGCACTTCTCTAAAGTCTTCGTTCTGTGAATATTTCTACAGGATAGGCCATTTACAAAGTACCCAGCCCTGAACAGCGGGGTACAACTTGACAACTAAAATGCAATTAAACCTGATGAGTCAAGTTTCAAAAATTCTCGAATGAATACAAAATTGATATCTCTGTGTATCCCTCTAGAAGTCAACCTAAAAAGCTGTAAAAATCCGCTGTGTGTGTGATGCGCACATGGACTGTATAACAAACATTAAAACAGAACTTCTGTGTTTGTTAATTGGAAACTATCAAATCCTTGGTTTTTGTGAGGTGCCTTCAAAACAAGAAGGCCTTGATTTATAGTTCCTTGTCAGTTCTTTGATCTCAAATAATAACTTGATGTAGAATCTAAATATCGAAATGGTTAACATTTAAGACCAACATTTTGTATAGTCGTAATGGGTGAAAAACACCTCGCGGAACATACTTGAGATAAGTATTGTTTATGCGGACACCGCTTTTTGGAATACATGCATAACATTTCCACACAAAAATATCTAAAAACGAGAGCTTGTTTATGTATCTCGTTATCGAGCGATACATTGAAAATATTTTACCATTTAAAATTGGCAAATCTTATTTCATTGCAGAGCTGTGAGCAATACATTGATTCAATCACACTGTCAACTGTCTGGGAGTAGCCTCTCCTCTCTGTGAAAACTGAATCAGCATGAAAACAAGATTGATGACTAGTTGAATAATATTCGGGATGGAATGCTTCTAGTCAACTAACGCAATTATTAAGATGGAGACGGCCCTTATTCTGGCTCAATCCATGGAGCTAATAATATGTGAAATTGTCAAGACAGTCCAGACATTGATTATGTCCAAACTCTTTAAAATTGCATTTTTATAATTGTATTCATTCCATTCTATTTCCATCCATTGAATTCTCCCAACCTGCACACACAAGGTTTTATGCTAGCAATGTTGAGACTTTACATCGCCTAACCCTTCTTGGTCTCCACCAGTATTGCGCTTGACAAACTCCCCTGAAGCGAGTCTCATTTACGTTTGGCGTCATCTGCTGCTTTGCTCTGGCACCCTCCACATGGTTGCGAGCCACAACTATTGGAGACCGAGGTTTGAATTCATGTGGCCGTGTTCATGCTAACAAACGGGCCAGCTCATTTCCTGTAAACCTGGCCCTCATCATCAAAATTGTACCCAAATTACCAAAGAGAGACACAGCTCATGGTTGAATTGTTGATGCCTTCACAGCTCTCACTAGGACATAGTTAGTAGGTTAACAATTCACCTGAGGGAGCCTTTCTTCATTGATGCTATTGTTAAGTTTGGCTGAGTCGTCTAAATATGAGCTGATTGCTCAGTGAAGCCAAACAGCCAAAGGGCCCGTAGGTCTGTCTAATTTGAGGAACTGCCAAAAGTGTTTCAATTTTGTGAAAGCGTAAACAGTGTAATTGTATGTATTTGCGCATTGTCCACGAAGCTTGAAGCCATCATAATCGTCCTTCTGCTGATGCAGCAGCAGCTCGCTGGGCAGCGAGGCAATGTGCTCCAGGACCTGGCTCTCGTATGTCCAGGCTGCTATCGTTCATCAGATTAGCTGCTAGACTGTTGAGCAAGCCACAGCTCCAAAGCAGAACAAGCGATTGTATCTTACACCATGGACATTCCTTTTCTCGTGTGGGAAACGTTCATCCGACCATGGCCTCAAGTTGATTCTTTTGCTGCA
Source organism: Gadus morhua (assembly GCF_902167405.1). NCBI lineage: Eukaryota > Metazoa > Chordata > Actinopteri > Gadiformes > Gadidae > Gadus > Gadus morhua. The sequence goes on along the minus strand of NC_044050.1, from coordinate 24,864,101 downwards.
GATCTAGTTCTTATTATTTTGCCCAGGGTATTACTGAGGAGCTTGCAAGAGTTTGGATGGTGTGTTCTCTGCATAAACAAGTGCCGGTCACTCCAGGCATACATCAAAACAATGTGAAGCAAAAGTGTGTGAGAACTTGATGAATGCTGGCAACCTGCAGATCTGAACTGTTGCCTCCCGTTGCTTGCTCACTGGCTCTCTGACTCCTTTCTCTCTCTCTCTCTGTCTCTGCCTCACTCTCTCTAGTGGCTCACTGTGCGTCGTCCAGACAGATCATCTCTCACTGGAAGAACTGCACACGGCACGACTGTCCTGTGTGTCTTCCGCTCAAGAACGCCAGTGACAAACGCACCCAGCAGCGTGAGTACACGGCCTCCTGGGCCAATGTCTGCAACAGCAAATGAATCAAACAAGTCTGTCTTCTTTATAATGGAAAAAATATAATGAAGAAGTCATGCAATATTATTCATATGTTTAACACAAACTTTCTGTCCTCCCAACTTTAGTACCAATTTAAAAACACTCCATGAACCGTATCTTTGGCCGTCTGTCCTCCTCTGTACCGAACTGAAATGCTTGTTCATGGTCTTTAAGTTCGCTTACATCATGGGTTAATTGGCTCTGGCCCATCGTATAAAGTCTTTGTTTTCTCTCGACTGCTGCCCCCTCAAAACCAATTTGCCGTTTATTCTCTGAAATAAGTTGGGTGCAACCCGCACTGCTCTTCACTTTTGCCCGGTGGTCTTGTTTGTCTTCCTCTTGATGTTCTGCGACACGTCCTTCAGCAGTCGGCGCTGTGCTCCAGCCTCTGTGGTCGTTAAGTTTGTTCGCACGGGGGTGAGAACAACGCCACGGCTTGTGCGTTCCCCAAAACAAATAACCACTCCGAGATTTCTTTGCTCTGTTTCCTCCATTGCTCTGTCCAAGAACTGAACCCAGGGAAATATGTAAATGATACGTCCCCCAAAGGGATTTATGCATTTATTCAGTTCTCTGCCGTTCAAAGCACTGGATTGATGCCCTCGCGTCTCAAACCAACGGCATTATACTAGGCGTATGTAGTTTGTCTCTTAGCGTCTATCTATTAGACATGATCAATACTTGAAGAATGCAATCCAGATGCTTTGATCAAGTTGGATTCGGTGCAAAATATACCAGCCAATACGAATAACTCAATTTGTATTCCAATACAAAAGTGATGTATTGAACCACTCCTTTTCCCTCTACAGCCATGCTGAGCTCTCCCAACACAGGTCTTCCCAATCCCATGTCGTCAGTTGGTGCCGGCCAGACCAGCACCCCTACCATCAACACCTCAACCCCCATAGACCCTAGCTCCATGCAGAGGGCCTATGCGGCCTTGGGGCTGCCCTACAGCAGCCAGACACCAGGGCAAACCCAGGCTCAAGGGGCCGGGCAGACGTCGGGAGCAACCAACGCACACACCCAGCAAACACTGCCGCAGCAGTTGAGACCCATCAATGCAATTGGTAAAGTTTGTTTACCTCTTGACCAACATTTCTCATTATAATCCTCATGATATCGCAGTCCCTTAAATTAACTCAGACTACTATTATTCCCTGTTTCGCCTGGTTTATTGCGTTACACATTTAGGGTGTGAAAGGGAAACCCAATTAACATCTCATAATGTAAAACATTGATGTCATGGTCCAGGGCACGGTGTTGCCTCACAGCCCGAAGTCCCTGGGTCTGACTCCTGGCCGGGGGGACCTTGTGTGTATGTATGTTCTCCCCGTGTCCACGTTGGTTTTCTCCGGGCGCTCCGGTTTCCTTGCACACCACAAAGACCATCGAGGCACACAATGTTGGGTTTATACACCTGTGTATCAACCAAGGCACCAGCAGTCAAAGAGGCTGCACCGTAATGACCATCGAGACATGCATGTTGTGGTTATACTCCAGCTTGGGCACTCGACCAAGGCATCAGCAGTAATAGAGGCTGCCGATGGGTCAAATGCAGAGATCTCATTTTGTTCTGTAGTACATGTGCAATGACAATAACTCAGATTCTTCTCCATATCCAAAGGATCTCAAATGATTGTCATGCGATGCTATGTCTTTGTCATTAAAGGAAACCAGATGGCCCCCGGAGGCACGGGGATCGGCGGGCCCACGTCCAAACCGAGCAACCTCCACGCCGACCCCTCCCTCCCCAACGCATTCAACACTAACAAGTCAGTCCCGTATCAATTACAAATACAATTAGGGCATTCAGCAGACGCTTTTATCCAAAGCGACTTACATCGGTTAAAGGGGACCTATTATGCTTTTTCCACTTTTATGACCTATAAACGTTGTTATGATTGATAGTCATATTTAACCATACACAAAAAACGATGTAGATTTTCGGGAAACTCTTCCTCTCATCTGGGCGCTTTCAGCATTCTCTGTCAACGCTCGGTTTCGTCCTTCTCCGCCCCCTCGTCCCCCTCCTGCCAACCCAACTCCGTTGTGATTGGTTACCTTCCTTGGAGCGCGCGTGCGGGCAGATTTGACCAGGCATATGGAGGCGCGGCAGGAGTGCCTCTACGTAGATGATTTCCCGGAAATGTGAACAACTGAATGCAAACGCTGTCCCGAGTGTTTAGCGCTCTGCACAGCCACCCCAGACTGTCAGCTGGGAATACGTTGAAATGCATGTACGTCATTATTTGACACTTTTGTATGGTTAAACATGACTATCAATCATTATAACAACGTTCATAGGTCATAAAAGTCGAAAAAGAATAATAGGTCCCCTTTAATACATACATTGACACACTGACGGTAGAGTCAACCATGCAAGGCGACAGCCAGCTCGTCAGGAGCAGTTAGGGTTAAGTGTCTTGCTCAGGGTCACCTCAACACTCAGCTAGGAGGTTGGGGATCGAACTAGCAACCTTTCGGTTACAAGACACAATTGCTCTACCTCCTGAGCTAAGCCGACCACAGTATCATTGGGTCTTTGTAATTCCCGAAACCTCATTCATTCAGCATAACACTTTGCAGGGATGCATATAGAGCTTCTTCGTATGCAACAGTGGATGATCAAATTAGTTTAGAGACATCTAACCCTTGGAGCACTCCTAACTATCCCAAGAAGGTGGGCTCCCTCTTCAAGGTTTCGTCCCTTGGACTTGTCGACTTGTTTCTGGCTGTAGGGTTGCAGGGTGTTGTATAATGTGGGCCAGACAAGCCCTTTGAGAATCTAACGGTTTACGGGCTTTAGAAGTGAAACGCACTGACATGACTTGCGGTCTGTTTTTCCCTATGATTTTCCCACCGACCCGCCTTTGGCTCTCCAGTCAGCTGCTCTCGGACGGCTCTTCTGTGGCCTCTAAGGGGAACTTACCCACGGCAGCTCCCCTCTCCGCCACCGGCACCAGGAAAACGTGGCATGAACACGTGACGCAGGACCTCCGCAATCACCTGGTTCACAAGCTGTATGTACACACACCTGCAGTAGATGTTCGCTATGCTTTCAATGCATGGCTACTGCACGCACCACTCATGAACAGTGGAACAGCTATCAATATCTGGTTGTAAATCATCTCCTATTGTGTTCAAAGAATTCTTGTCTGTAAGAGAGTTATTGTGGGGAAGTTGGATCAACTGCTGGCTCTGTCATTTGCTGAGGAAGTTGTTGGCCTGGGATATGTGCATTTGTATTGTTGTAAGTAACACTGCTGAATCTCATCTCTCTCTCCCTCTACGCTCCGTCTCTGTCTCTCTCTCTCGTCTCTCTCTCTTGTCTTGTCTCTCTCTTGTCTTATCTCTCTCTCTCTTGTCTTGTGTTCCCTGGGGCTGCAGAGTACAAGCCATATTCCCCACTCCGGACCCGGCAGCCCTGAAGGACAGGCGAATGGAGAACCTGGTGGCCTACGCCAAGAAGGTGGAAGGGGACATGTACGAGTCGGCGAACAGCAGGGTGAGTCTCTGGAAACAGGCTGCCACAAGGACAAACCTTGGCAGCTTCACTTCTGGGAAGGCATCTGACTCACTCTTTTAGAATCTGCAGTGATAAGAAAAGCAAAAGACACTCCTAAAGTTTATTTGATATATTCTGGTTAATTTCCCTCCTCTCCCCGTAGGACGAGTATTACCACTTCCTGGCTGAGAAGATCTACAAAATCCAGAAGGAACTGGAGGAGAAGAGGCGCTCGCGGCTGCAGAAGCAGATCATTAATCAGGGCCCCCTGACCGCACAGGGGGGCCAGCAGCCTGGCCTTCCCCTGCTCAGTGCCCTGGGCCCCAGGCCACAGAGTGAGTACGCCTTCCCTACCTCCACCAGGGAGGGTGCTTTAGGTTTTGCAGGTTAGATGGAGAAGTTAGTCATTTAGTGAGTGGCTCTCCCCAGAACCAAAATGTCAGATTTTCTGTGAGTGACTGATAAAGATCTATTATTTGTGTGGGATTTGAGCTCAATGTTTAACTTCACGACTCATATCTGTTCCTACAAATCTAACTGTAGCGCACCACGCAGCTTAGTTTGACTGTCTGAAAGGTCTTAGCAGCAACGACTGTTAAACAATGTCCTTGTGGTCCTCTGATTATGTCTCCTGCTGTCCTTCATTACCTCCAGACGGTCCCGTGCCTCTTCCCAACGTGCCAAATCAGATCCTGAACCGCATGCAGGTCCCCCAAGGTGGGCCACTTGTCTTATCGTGTAAACACTCTTTGTGACCGTACAACCTGGTTTGTTAGTGTGTGACTGCTGCCAAAGAGTGATGTGCTCTGATGAGAATGACTGACTGACTGACTGACTGACTGACTGGTTGACTGTTCCTTGCAGGGATCAACCAGTTCAACACTATGGCTCTTCCCAACGTCCCGATGTCCCAGGCCCCCATGGGACAGCGGGCCGCGTCCCCCATGAACCACCCACAGCAGATCACCATGAGCTCCGTGCCAGCGGTCAGTAGCCACACCGACACTGGTTGTCAAGGCTGGTTTATCATACAGACTCAAAGGCAGGCTCAGTCGAATGGGAGGTACTCAGGTTTATTTACTCAATGTAGTGGTTATTACAAGTAGGGCTGAACTCGATAGTCCGCTAGTTGACAAATGAATCGCCGGGCTCTTGGTTAACCTTGGGAGTACATCAGGAAAGTGAGGGGACGGGCCTTTTTGTTAAGGTACGCACGTACCCTCATTTTTATGATCGTTTCCCAGGGTTTCTTTGTGGTTGAAATTGGAAGTGGTTTGATTGCTACGGTTTACTGACGGGTCTGGCGGGGTGGACTTCCCCACACGTTCAACGAACCGGGAACACCCAGCATTAAAGCTGAAAGTGAAATTTAAATGAGCATAGTGCTGGTGTGTTATTAGTATTTGGAGTTTCACACATTTCAACCGCAGCTTATGCGGTTTTTAAGTTTTTTGTTTTTGTTTTAGTCAAAGAAGTTGGATATTTAGCAGATACTCACATTCCAATCGACCCTCCCGAGCACTAAAGATGGATGACTGGTACGAGTCACAGTGTGTCAACAGTTCATTCCTCCCGAGTACTCGTCGGGCAACGGTAGTCTCTATAGAGCCACCTGTGGTCAATATTTCTACACAAAAGGCAAATAAAAAAGTACCCTGCCTATTATGGAGCCTAACTTGAATGCAATTACCGGTAATCCCGATATTTCCAAAAGGTCTCATACATTGAAACCAAATTTTAGAAGTGTATCTTGCGAGCAGCTAACCGTCAAAGGCAAGTGATGGAAAAATCCCCAGTGTTTTTAATACGCTCATGGACTGTGTAAAGAAGCTATTAAAACTGACTTTCGATATGATATTGTTGGAAACTACCTTGGACATATTTTGCTCACCATAAAAGTGCCCTCAGAGCAATAGGTGTGGACCACAGTTTTTTTGGGGTTTTCTTTGCATCCCTTATGCAAACAAGAACAACATGAGGAAACATAACATATATATATATATATATATAAATTTGTCAATGTGGGGTACGTGGATTGATTTAGGAGGTACTCTGAATGAATCTGTGATTCACATTCCTACACTGTCCTGTGGCAGACTGAAGCATCAGTACGAAAAATAAATGTATGCACTCCGCTTCCTCTTATCCATGACGGAAAGTCACACACCGAAAGGTCTAAACGGTAGGGCTGCTCGATTATGGGGAAAAATCATAATCACGATTATTTTGGTCAATATTGAAATCACGTTTATTTTTGAGTTTGAAAACATGCTGTATTTGTTCAGCGTGTCTCTCCCAAAATAAACGTTTGCCTTAAAAATTACACAAAATGGCTACAGCTGGATATGTACTGCCCTTTTTATAAAACATTAAAAAAAACTAAAAGAGAAAAAAAATCAATCGTTAATTTTGTGATCGTTTGATGCTGAAATCGAAATCGCGATCAAAATTTGATTAATCGCACAGCTCTACACGGCATGCTCTTGGTCGTTGATCAACGTTGCGATGACAAAAGATGTTTAGTCTAAAGGTGTTTCCCTATGCATATATTATGTACATATGTATATTTGTATTTGTGTGCGCGCTTATTCTTAATGCAGCCGATTTAAAAGGTTGGCTCGGCGACGCCCTAACTCACTGGGTCCTTAACCTCGGCCCTCCTGTGCTGCGGTTTAGATGGCCATGTCCCCGTCCCGCATGCCCCAGGCCCAGGGCATGATGGCGGCCCACGTCGGAGGCAGCATGGTGGGGCAGACGGCGGGCCAGGGACCCTTCCTGGCCCAGAAGCAGTTCCCCCCCAGCTCCACCACGGGAGCCCTGAATATCCCCGGGGGGCCAGGAATGGTTCTACCCCAGGCCCAGGCAGCGGTCACGCAGGTAAAGGGAGGCAACGCAAGACGGGGGTCCGTGGGATGTGGGATGTGTTGTCCGAATACCGAACGGAGGCATCGCAATCCTGCTTCTTCTGTGAGGAGACGGGTTACGTTGTGTTAGCTAGACTAGCTACTACTAAACAACCTCATCCTTTAACCAAATCAAACAACGTCCTCCCTGAAATTAACCTCATCCCCACCGTGTTGCCTCTAAACGCCAAATATCTTCTGTGTTGTGTTGTACACGTTTTGTACGCCTCGGGTCTGATCTCCTGACCTGTGTGTGTGTGTGTGTGTGTGTGTGTGTGTGTGTGTGTGTGTGTGTGTTGTCTGCTTCTCGTGTGCGTCCGTTTATCCGCCCGCTCTCCGTGTTTGTCCTTCTTTCCAGCAGCAGCCGCAGCCTCAACAGCCGCAGCAGCCGCAGCCGCAGCCGCCCCAGCAGGGCACTAACCTCCCCATGAATGCACTTGGCCCCTCGCTGGGCACACAGCTAGTAGTCCCCTCCCAGAACCCCCCGCACTCCACGCCCCCGCCCGCTGCCACCACCTCCTCCTCCTCCTCCTCCTCCGCCTCCCTGGCCGCGGTGGCCGCTAACATGCCACACCCCCGGTCTTCCAGCCGCAGCTCCACCCCCACCCCGACCCCCACCCTCCCCGGCCCCGCCCCCACTCAGGGGCTCACCCCGCCCCGCCCCACCCAGTCCCAAACCCAGCCGGAGCCCCCCGCAGCGGCCCAGACGCAGCCCCCCACCACGCCGGTGAGACCGAGATCCTCCGCATGCCCTCCTCTCTGAACCACGCCCCCCCCCCCACCCAAACCCACCCCCACCCCCACCCAAACCCACCCCCACCCACCCACCCATTCGTCTGACCTCCATGTACCAGCCACATTGAGTGTTTTGGTCTCGTAACCTGCCTTGCTTTCCACTCTTGTTCGTAGCCGTCATCTCACTGGGAATATGTCTATATGGCGTCCTTCGACTTTGGGGGAGGAGTTAAATACAAATGAGCGGTGTCTGGTGTCTAGCCCCCACCCTGCATGTCGATGTGCCTGACCGTGTGAGTGGTTACCCAGGTCCTAAACATTCTTCTCTCTCCACCCTCCCCATGTCTGTTCTCCTCCCCGGCACTCTGTCTCTTTCTGCCCGGTTCAAGCTGTCTCAAAGCGCGGCCAGTCTGGAGAACCGGGTTCCCACGCCGGCCTCGGCGGCCAGCGCTGACCTGCACTCTCAGCACGCCGTGGCCGACCTCCCCGTCCAGGAGAACAAGGCGGAGGTCCGCCACGTCAAGCAGGAGTTTGAGCCCGTCTCCATCAAGAACGAGTCCAAAACCGAGGTGAGCTTCCACGTCGAGGCCCTCGGTGCAACTGCTCCAATTTATTGGCGCTGCTCTTTTTCAACTTTGTTTATTGTTCAGGAATGTTCTAGTCCGTTGTCTTTGATTGTTTTTCAAATGATACATTCTCGAACTTCTTTCATCCTTTTGTCTTGTGAAATGTCTGTTTGTTATAAATCCCCATGAAGAGCCATTAAAAACCGACTTAAGGCAGGAAAGGGTTCATACAAAGAACTAGGTGACGTGCTCATGGTCCTCATGGGCTTCCCTCTAGAACCTAGAAAAACACTCCCTGCTAAGCAAGGTTACGGAGACGCAAGTTTGCCCGTGGGCGAGGAATTTGGGTGTGTACACATCTCCATGTAGATAACTATTAAGAAGGGTTATCACATGATATATTGAGGTAAAGATGGGCTGCCTAAGTACACACACTTGGAATGGGAAGACCGGTTTGCTTGCACACTGAAGAGTGAGTTTACACTGCCAAATTAATTTCAAAGACGCAGACAACTCTAACTTTGGGTCGCCTTGCCGGTTACAGATGGAGGAGGACTCTGGTTCGATGCTGGTCAAGAAGGAGAAGCCGGAGGCAATGGAGGTGGACGAGACAAAGCCGGAGTTGAAGGTGGAGCTTAAAGACGAGGAGGACAGAGGAGCAGCCAACAGCACGACCTCCTCGTCCCCCTCTCAGTCCCGGAGGAAAAGTGAGGCTGCAGTCCGCACCGACTACACCCGACTATAAAATCAGACGTTCATGTACATTAGGTTCCTGCTGCTCTTAATGATCCATGCAGTGTTTTTACTGAGCTTTTATCTTTCCTTCTCCCCCCCCCCCCCCCTCTTTCACCGTCTGTCTCCACTTCTCCTCCCCGCTCGTCTCATCTCTCCCCCTGCTCTTCCGGCAGTCTTTAAACCAGAGGAGCTGCGGCAGGCTCTGATGCCCACGCTGGAGTCTCTTTACCGGCAGGACCCCGAGTCGCTACCCTTCAGGCAGCCGGTGGACCCCATGCAGCTAGGCATCCCGGTGGGTAGCAACGCACAGAGACCAGGAGAAGTCAGACAAAGTAGTCCTCAGGCGCAGAGTGCAGTTTCCCTTGTAGACTCTTAACGCAAGGATTTTGTGAGATCTCGTTTTTTTCTTCTTGCCACCTGTGTACGACGGAAGTTTGTACCATCTTTGTCAAACATATACCGGCTGGAAGTATGCAATACATACCTAAAATATATTTTGCCCGTAAACTGGGAGTAGACTTTAAACACCTAAAACCTATTTTACCTGTCACTTGGAAGAAGGTGTGTGTGTGTGTGTGTGTGTGTGTGTGTGTGTGTGTGTGTGTGTGTGTGTGTGTGTGTGTGTGTGTGTGTGTGTGTGTGTGTGTGTGTGTGTGTGTGTGTGTGTGTGTGTGTGTGTGTGTGTGTGTGTGGTGGTCGTCGTCCACGACTCAAGTTAACTGCTAAAAGTTTGTGTCTGATGTAAGCTCCAACATGTCGAGAGCAGAATGATGAGGGGCCCTATTTCCCCCCCCCTCTGCAGGACTACTTCGACATCGTGAAGACCCCCATCGACCTGTCCACCATCAAGCGCAAGCTGGACACGGGCCAGTACCAGGAGCCCTGGCGGTACGTGGAGGACGTGTGGCTCATGTTCAACAACGCCTGGCTGTACAACCGCAAGACGTCCCGCGTCTACAAGTACTGCTCCAAGCTGGCCGAGGTGTTCGAGGCGGACATAGACCCCGTCATGCAGGCCCTGGGTTACTGCTGCGGCCGGAAGGTGAGGCAGATCGGCGGGGAAGATACGAGGCTGTAGAGATCAAAAATAACATCTGACTTCAGTGCCGAGTAGGAATGCACCGAATGTTTACTTTTGTGTATCGCCACACGGCAACGACTGATACGACTACTTTTTACCTTGTTATGAAGAACACAGATCTGTGCCTTCCTCATTCTATGAGTCAGTGACGAGCTGGAAAGGCAACCCTTTCAGAGGATTGTGATTAAACTACTAGTTGTACAAATCTGAGATTGAAATAGGATATTGAAGCTTTGCCGCACGGGTCTGGCGTTGATATAGAGGATCGGTTCCCTCTTTAGCTACATGAGGAACTTGCTGGGGTATGTTGAATAAAATGTTTTCACTGGAGCCAACGCTTTTGTTTCAAATTAGATCTTCTTGGATTTTCTCTACTGAGCAAATTGATTTGGTATGTGCAGAAAATTCCAAGAAAATTGGCAATAAGTATTTCTAACAACGTGGAGCAGAATCTATGTGCAGTGAAAGGTTTCAGAATGCCGGTTTAAAACATGGCGGATTCCAGGTGTCCAGCATTAATGAATGAATGTGTCTCTCTCCCTACAGTACGAGTTTTCCCCTCAAACCCTCTGCTGCTACGGGAAGCAGCTTTGCACCATCCCCACCGGGGGTACGTACTACAGCTACCAGAACAGGTACGTCTGTCTGCTGCGTGTGGATTTACTGGTCTGTTCAATGCCCAGTTGCCAGAACGGGCATTGCGGTAATACATTGTGATATCGACCCGACTTGGATTTGCTACGCTGTTTTATGATTCTCTTGGATTTCCACTCTGGGAATCAAAATATATGATGTCTCTCATGGACCTACATACCCACATAATTTGATATCGACATGACTTTGGTCCTGTTGAAATAAAGTCCACGTGGGATGTGATTTATTTGGATTCCCAGTCTGCATCAAATAAGTGATCTCGGATCCAGCAGTCTTATGATATTATAGCAGCAGAGAGCCTGGGCTGGAAAATGGAAACATAAAACTGGACTGATGGAGTTACGCTTTGTTTCACGCTGAGATATTACTTTGTGCTTTGTGGGTGACGCTTTCGGAGGATCAGTTTTCCTTATCTCTGCAATGGCCTGTCTACAAGGGGTTGATTGGTAAACCTTACAGGCACTTCTTTAAAGAACTCCGGTGTCCAGATAGGATGTGTTGGCTTGTTTTCCCAGCGCTTGCCATGTTGGGGACCACTGTTTGCCAATCGCACGCTTACAGATCAGTTCCTTCAGCAACGTGATTCAGATTACCTACTTATCTTATGACTTATAACCTACTTTAAGTATTATTTGAGACACAACTAAATCAAAACAAGTCCTTGAACGATGACTCATCTTAGTACTGATCCTTGGATCAGATGACGATGCCTTGAAGTGTAAGGGAACCACCTGTTTCTGCTCAAACTGCTACCATCCTTGTCTAGGTGCGTCACAATGAGCGATGTTGTTTATGAAACGAGGAGACCATGGCGTTATACTAGAAGTGTCCGAGAAGCCAAACACTCTCCACAAACGCCGTCATCAACAACCACTACCCGGAAGGCACTTCACACATCCACACACAACTAACCTCCTTTGTTCCCTTGGTTGTGAAGTCAAAGAGATTATGAAAAAGCACTTTGATGTCACGAACAGTGCTAACTGCGTTCAGAGCAGAGAGGAATGTTAACAAACTGGTTGGCCTAGACTGGCACAAACATGGGGCTTCATTTGTGTTTTCGCTTAATGACTTATTGTAGTAGCAGTAGTTTATTTGAATACATTACCGTGTTGAAGATCACATAATATATTACCTTAAAGGACTTGTAGACCAAGCCACTGCTTTGCTTGTGGGTCGACTCTCAAAACATCTGGCCATCCACCAGACTGTAAACACAGAAAGCCTTTGGCCCTCTCTGTCAGAATAATTTTTCTAGCAACCATTGAGCAAGTCTTGCATTCATTGCAGCCCCCCTCTTTTGTCAGGCAGGAACCAAAATGATAAGAACACAAATTGCGTAGATATTTTTTGTGTTGTTAATCTAATTGCGCCTTGCTGGGTTTCCTTGCGCCCCCTGCTGTCGGTGATGTGCCATTGCATCCCAATCTCAGCCAGAACTACAAATAATAAAGACGCTTAGCTGCGGGTTCTGGACGTTTCGCTCCTGTAAAAATAAATATTACACTAAATCTATTTGGCGTGGAATTAGATTAGCAATATTTTACATTGGTACCACAACACAAACATAACAAGTTTTTTGACAATGAGATACAATGAAAGACACTTTTTTTTTTATGGGGTGAAATTAGATCAACCACTACAAAATCTTGTTATTCAAGTTGGTTTTATATTTAATGTTTGTTAGTATTTAACATGACACACAGAGGGCAAACTAATTATGAAAGTTACTTTTAACTGGTCCCCACCGCCATACTCTCTTTCTACTGCGTTTGTTGCGGGCTATCAGTACTGAAGTACCAGAGCAGGTATTCTATCTGTACTGGATACTAGGACAACCCAGGGGAAGTGTGCCTTGATGGAGCTGAACTAATGCCCTGTTCCTCTGCAGGTATCATTTCTGTGAAAAGTGCTTCAATGAGATCCAAGGAGAGAGTGTGACGTTAGGAGACGATCCAGCGCAGCCACAGACGTAAGTAAACCTAGTGACGTGCATAATCCACCTGAAACATGTGGATCAGGATTCACTTGATATACAGTGTTTTGATCATGTGTAACGGGTTTGCTTTTTAGAGCAATTAAGCGAGAATCAATGCATTACTATTTGTCCAAGGTAGTATCATTAACCTATGTTCATCTCTTTCCCTTTCTCTCTTTCTCTACCTCCTTGCTACTCTAGAATGATATCTAAAGATCAGTTTGAAAGGAAGAAGAACGACACACTAGACCAGGAACCGTAAGTATGAATATGTTGTGAGCGGGATATGTTGTTGAATTAAACCCAAATACATTTTAGATTTGCATCCCCATATGCAACGCATCTCTGTTGCATGTAAAAGTACGTACAAAACATTGGGTTAACCTATAACAAAGGCACATTTGGTATTGGTCGGCTTGGAGGAAGAATTGGAGGAAGGTTCAACTGGCTGGGGTAGTCTTGTTGCTCGCTCCATGTAGCTGTTTCAACACCAACAGCCGTACAATGCAACTACTTGCACCTCGATACAAAGCTCCATATAAACATGGTTTATTAAATACGTTTTTCTGCGGTCACTTGAGGCTAGTTCACTCATTCACCTGACCGATGTGATCCATTCTGAAATGTGTTATTTTGTGCAGGTTTGTTGAATGTAAAGATTGTGGACGCAAGATGCACCAAATTTGCGTCCTACACTACGACGTCATCTGGCCCTCTGGGTAAGTTCTCGCCCTCATGTACCAATTTATATTAGTCATACCGTTGTCATTGTTCCCGATGGTAATCAAGAAGACGACTAACTCTTATGTTCATCCCCCTTTCCCAGCTTCATCTGTGACAACTGTTTAAAGAAGAGCGGTAAAACACGGAAGGACAACAAGTTCTCTGCAAAAAGTGAGTCACTTCTCCTCCCCGACCCACCCTCTCTCACTGCGTCTCCTGCGTAGTCTTTCTTCCAAATGCGAGTCAGACATCAGCGTGCGGTAGCACAGCACACCCGGGGAGGCAGAAGAAAGCCGGCCTGTTCTCTGTACCGTACCTTTCTTCTCCATATGGGCCCCATATGTTCCTTTTGAGGTTGCCCCAGCCAGAGGCATTCCGGCAGTTGCCTCAACTCATGGTTGGCTTTGTAGTTTCCCCTGTTATTCTGGGCTAATGGTATACCCTCCGTGCCTCTATAGTGTCCAACAAACACTGAGAACTCTCCAGGGCCGTTTTCACACAAATAATTGGCAGGACTAAATAAGCAAAAGTGTGCCCTATTGGAACACGTTGAAATGTTTTTTGTTTAATCTGAAGTCTGCTGCATGCTTACAGAAGTAACACTGATTTTGTGCGTTCCTGACGTGTGTGTGTGTTGTGGTTCTATAGGGCTGCAGACCACGCGACTGGGGATGTACATAGAGGACCGTGTGAATAAGTACTTGAAGAGGCAGAACCACCCGGAGGCCGGAGAGGTGTTTGTGCGAGTTGTGGCCAGCTCCGACAAAACGGTGGAGGTGAAGCCCGGCATGAAAGCCAGGTGAGGAAGCTCCGCCCGTATCCCGGGATTAAAGCGACATCGTCCGGGATTTAATAATGATAATCATATCCGATATAAACTAGATATCTGCCGGGATTATATAATGTTCAACGTATCACGATATTGAAGTGGATATTATCTGGGAATATATAATAACAAACGTATCCCGATATTAAAAAGATATCGTCTTGGATTATATAATGATAAACATATCCCGATATAAACTGGATATTTTCCGGGATTATATAATGATGAACATATACCAATCTCAAACTAGATGTAGTCTAGAACGATATGCATATTAGAATGTGAGACCAGATAACATCTGGGATTTTAAATTAAGTGTAAATGTTCTCTTTTGATTGGAAAGGCTTAATTATAATTTTGGAATAGTGAAAAGATTCCTTATGAATTGAGTTGCTTCCTCCATTTTCTTGGTTATCTATGATTATTTTCTATGTGCTATGTTAATTGCATGCTAAAACCAAAAACATTGTCGCATTGCAAGAATGTGGACTGCAGATGTAAATTTGCCTAAGACTACCTCTGGTGCGATGCACCAAATGTTACACTTATGTTTAAATTGCACATGGTCCCTTTTGGAAAAAAAAAAGAAATTGGAGCTAGTGGTTCCATGTTGTGCTGTTGTGTTCCAAAATGGCTCCTCCTGGCTGGTGTCTTTTGACCGCACCTTGAAGCTGTGCTAAAAAAATCCTTAACCTGAGGTTGTTAAATACGAAACTCCTTTGGTAAATACAGAGCGGAACGGTTGAGCGTTTCCCTTTGTCGTCTCGGAGTTACAACGTGCGCCTGACTCTTGTTATTCTTCAAAGTGAACACACAAGTCCCCCATTAAGGCTTTGTGTATCATGTTGTTTGACTAGAGGGCCCTCACACAACCCGTCTGGCCACGTAGGGACACTAACATCAGAGTCTGAACCAATCTTTGTCCCCTCGCAGTGAACCAATGATTGTGAATACTTGATTACATGAATGGATCTCCAGCATTGAACTTGAGGAGTGAAAGCTGTGTGGACAACAAAAGCAACCTCATTTACATAAAATATCACTTTGTGTGATTCATGTAAGGAACCTGTGATTTGATTTATTTCCGCTTGGTTATTTTCCACACGACAGGTTTGTGGACACCGGCGATATGCCCGAGTCCTTCCCCTACAGAACCAAAGCACTTTTTGCCTTCGAAGAGATTGATGGAACGGATGTGTGCTTCTTCGGCATGCACGTGCAGGAGTACGGCTCCGAATGCGCCTACCCAAACACCAGGTCAGTGCTGTGTTGAGAACCCCATGACACATCTTCATTTCACACCGTTGTTGCCTACACCGCCTGTAAATCCTTCAGATAAACCACGCAACTAAATTCATTTAAGACAAACATGTTCATTGTCTGTCTAGGCAACCACCTTGAGTGTTTGGTTCAGTTCTACCGTCTCCCATTCTACATGCTGCGCCCCTTTTCTCCCCTCACAGACGGGTCTACATATCGTACCTCGACAGTATTCACTTCTTCAGACCTCGGCTGCTGCGAACGGCGGTCTACCATGAAATTCTCATCGGCTACCTAGAATACGTGAAGAAACTTGGGTATGTCTCCCTCTCCTGTTGTCACTGCAGTTATATCCTGAGTGAGGTTTCCCTGCTGTGTTTATTTCTACCATCTGATCCCAGACCTGCCTGGTGATGCCCTGTGGCAGATGAGAGGGTCTTGTGGGTAAATCTCCTGATTCTGAAACCCTTTTCTCCGTAGCTATTCCCAGGGGCACATCTGGGCCTGCCCGCCCAGCGAAGGAGACGACTACATCTTCCACTGCCATCCTGCGGACCAGAAGATCCCCAAGCCCAAGAGGCTTGGGGATTGGTACAGGAAGATGCTGGACAAGGCCTTCGCTGAGAGGATCCTCCACGACTACAAGGTGAACGGCCACAGCCATATTGGGGTCGGACTTTCAGGAGCGGTTTCTCTCATGGCAGCGGTCTCACAAGCATGTTACTGTGACCCCTTACCTCAGACTATTATGTATCAGTCCCTGCTCTTTTTTTTTTTGTTGCAGGATTATTCTTTATTTGTAGTTTTTACTCTTATTTTTAATTTTTCTGTCCTGTATTGTCTGCTGTGATACCCGCATTTTTGGGCTGGGATAAGAACGTCCTCCTTAATAAACGCAACAGCTTTTCTTCATAGAGTAGACAGTGTTAACCAGGACCTTCTTCATGAAACCATGTGCCATTGACTCTGTGTCAGCTCATGTCCCTGTGTAAAGCAAAGTCCGGCCTTAACACGCCAACTTTCCTGTAGCGCTCTCCAGAAATGACAATGGTACCTGGCGCTTTGACATGCAGAATTATGAGATGGGGAGGAATTTGATTTTTCTGTACACTTTATTCTCGGGTTTTCTCTAGCATTTCAGAAGCCTTACATGAGAAGTGTAATTTTCCAAACATTAATATAATTAAGGGTATTACACTGTTGGAAAACAAAAGTCACTCATTGTCTTTCACCGTGCCAGCAGGAGCTCATTGTTTCCCCAACGAGAGGAAACGGTTTCTGCTTTTTTGCGACCTTGTGCACATAAGTCTACTCTTGCCTACAAGTGACTGCGCATGGGCTGTTGTGGTCTTGACGTTGCTTTGCGTCTTCCGTTCCACCCAGGACATCTTCAAGCAGGCCACGGAGGACCGGGTGACCAGCGCCAACGAGCTGCCCTACTTTGAAGGAGACTTCTGGCCCAACGTGCTAGAGGAGAGCATCAAGGAGCTGGAGCAGGAGGAGGAGGAGCGCAAGAAGGAGGAGAACACGGCTACGTGTGAGACGCCAGAGGTAAGAACACGGCTCATTCTCAGAGGACAGGGCTTTCAGTCCCAAGCTCAGCAGCCTGCATTTGTTTTTACCCATTTGTGCTAAACAAGATAAATATCTACTTTGAGGGTAGCTTGAGGCAGCAGCACGTCGACGTGTTTACTCGGAACGGGCGAGAAGATCCTCACCCCCTCTCGTTCTCTCCCCACCGTCTCATCGTCAGGGCACACCGAGTGACAGCAAAAACGGCAAGAAGAAAAACAGCAAGAAGACCAATAAGAACAAGGGGAGCTTGAGCCGCGCAAACAAGAAGAAGCCTGGAATGCCGAATGTAGCCAACGACCTGTCCCAGAAGCTCTACGCCTCCCTGGAGAAGCACAAAGAGGTGAGCGCCTGCTACTTTTGCAGAGAGTTCCCTTCATGGAATCCGCCGGCGGCCCTGTTGTTTGGACAGCCGTACCCTGAACCATGGTCAGGATTTTGCCAGGGGCTTTACTGCTATAGTTTGCCGGAGAAACTTTCTTTATAAGAGATCGCTTTGTCAGATGTTTTCAGAAATGTTCCAATGGAAATGGAACCTGTTTTTGATCGGGATCAGGGCAGGAGTAGTTTCACAAATGAGACTTGATTAATAGCTGAAATCGTGAACCCTTTGTTTGATCGCTTGTTTCTTCCAGTCATGTTAACACTAACTCTGCCAGCATTATTAAACTGTAAAAGCGTTTTCCGTAAAGGTTTCAAAGCTACAGTTTAGATAAGCCAATAAAGAAATGGGATTAAAACCCCAGCACTACTCAGTTCTTGACCTCCCTCCCCCCCTGCCCGTCCCGTCCAGGTCTTCTTCGTGATCCACATGCACTCTGCTCCGATGGCCAACGCCCTGCCGCCCATCTCGGACCCGGACCCCCTGTTGACCTGTGACCTGATGGACGGCCGCGATGCCTTCCTGACGCTGGCCCGCGACAAGCACTGGGAGTTCAGCTCCCTGAGGCGCTGCAAGTGGAGCTCCATGTGCATGCTGGTGGAGCTGCACAACCAGGGCCAGGACCGCTTTGTGTACACCTGCAACGAGTGCAAGCACCACGTGGAGACGCGCTGGCACTGCACTGTCTGCGAGGTGAGGCTCCACGGGCCCGGGGGGGGGGGGGGGGGGGGTTGACGCAGCAGGGAGTCTTGGGGCCGGGTGACACTGTAGTGGTTCTAGTTAGGAGGAACCTTTTTAAAGGGGTGATGTTATGCCAAGTGTGAGACCTCTTCCAGTGTTTTAGTGACATCACAGTGTCCGTGGACATCAGTCTCCACCTAGAATGTCTTTCTTTCTTTTTTCTTTTGATTTATTATACAGGAAAGTATTAGAAGTAACAAAGTTACAATATTGTAATTTTGATTGTAATACTCTAATGTGAGTATTACAATCCATCAATGTATGATGGATAGATAAGCACCCTTTGCTACGGTCCACTCGGTAGGCCGGTAGACTGATCTCTCCGACATACATCTAGGTGGTCGTGCCCACTTGTGATGCAGAAAAGGCAGGTTTTCAAACGGCTTGTATTGGCTTACCTCACTCGCACCTGGTGGCCTATCACCCGTTTAACATTCTGTACACAGTTCATTACATGGTGATTTGGTGTTACAGCCACACCTAGGTGGAAATATACACTGAACCACTATAGTGCCAACGTCAACAACACACTACCGTGTTACAGCCACAGCTGTATTACATTTTTGCGGAAGCCTACCCTCGTAGCAAATCAGCCCACCACACAAGGATGTGTTCGGTGTAAAAATAAAATAAAAATGTGTTTGACACCCAAACTCATAGTTTCTATCGTCTTCTCCTCAGGACTTTGACCTGTGCATTAACTGCTACGCCGCCAAAGGCCACGAGCATAAGATGGTCAAGTGGGGCCTGGGTCTGGACGACGACAGCAACAGCCAGGGGGGCGAGGCCTCCAAGAGCCCCCAGGAGAGCCGGCGTCTGAGCATCCAGCGCTGCATCCAGTCGCTGGTGCACGCCTGCCAGTGTCGCAACGCCAACTGCTCCCTGCCGTCCTGCCAGAAGATGAAGAGGGTGGTGCAGCACACCAAGGTCTGCAAGCGCAAGACCAACGGCGGCTGCCCCGTGTGCAAGCAGCTGATCGCCCTGTGCTGCTACCACGCCAAGCACTGCCAGGAGAACAAGTGTCCCGTCCCCTTCTGCCTCAACATCAAGCACAAGCTGCGGCAGCAGCAGCTGCAGCACCGGCTGCAGCAAGCGCAGATGATGAGGAGGAGGATGGCCACCATGCAGGGCCGGGTCATGCCTCTTCCGTCCCCACCAGCCTCCAGCACCCCCAGCACTCCCAACCCCCTCCCGCAGCCTAGCACCCCTCAGACGCCCCAGCAACCGCTCTCCAACCTGCCCCAGACCCCCAGTGCCGCGCCCGTCATGTCCCCTTCTTTCCCCAACGCTCCACGCAATGGCCAGCCTCCAGCTCCGGTGTCTCAGGGTAAGCCCGGCCCCCAGGCCTCCCCTCAGCACCAGCAGCAATCCCCTCTCCCACCGCCGGCCGCGCCTCAACCCCAGCCCCCACAGCAGCAGCAGCAGCAGCCGCCGCTGGCCGCCATTCAGATGGCCCGGCACATTGAGCTGATGGCTCAGGCCCAGCAGAACCAGCAGAACTACCGAGTCAACGTGAACGGCCTGCCCATCAGCCCGCAGCAGCAGCCGCAGCGCACGGTCGGACCCATGCAAGCGGCCATGCAGATGGTACCAGGGCCCCGGGCCCCGCAGGCGATGCAACCCAACATAGCCCCAGGACAGTGGCCTGGAGCCGGCGGCCAGATGCAGGCGGCACAGCCTCAGCAACCAGGCCTGGCTCCCGGTCAGTCCCCGCAACAGGCCCTGACCATGCAGAGAGCCATGATGCCCCTAGGGCAGCAGCCCCCACAGCAGGCCCCGAGGATGCTGGTTCCTCAGCAGCCCGGTGTCCGGCCACAAACCCCGCAGAGACCCGGCAACATCGCGCCCAACGCCCTCCAGGACCTCCTCCGCACGCTCAAGTCTCCCAGCTCCCCCCAGCAGCAGCAGCAGGTCCTCAACATCCTCAAGTCCAACCCCCAGCTCATGGCGGCTTTCATCAAGCAGAGAACGGCCAAGTACCACGCCAACCAGCCCCTGCAGCCACAGCCAGTGGGGCAGCAGCAGCAGCCGCAGCCGACAGGCTTACCGGCCCTGCAGGCCCTGGCCATGCAGGGAGTGGCGGTGCAAAGGCCTGGAATGCCCCTGCAACAATCACAGCAGCCCGCAAACCCAGGCATGACTGCATTGGGCCCCCAGGGGCCGCTGATAAACCCTGCTCACAACTCCAACGCGCAGATCCAGGAGCACTACCGTCGGCAGCTTTTAAGGCAGCAGCAGCAGCAGCAGCAGCAGCAGCAGGGAGTGATGCCTCAAGGCCACCCTGGCCAGTTCCCCCCGCAAGCCCAGGGCACGGCAGCCCCCTACTCCCAGCTCCGCATCCAGCAGCAGCAGCAGCAGCAGCTGGCCATGCAGACAGGTTCAGGAGCAACCACGGGAGCCATGGGCCAGCTCCCTCCCATGGCTCAGATCGGTCAGGCCGGCATCGGGATGGACTCCACCCAGAACTTGCTCCATCAGCGCCTGCTCCAGCAGCAGCAACAGCAGCAGCAGCTCCCCCAGCAGCAACAAGCCGTCCTCAAGCAGCAGATGGGCTCACCGAGCGCCATGAGCCCCCAGTCACACCTGCAGCCCCAGGGCGGCGCCCACCTGCCCGGGCCGCCCGCCCTGGCCAACGCGCTCGGTAACCAGGTTCGATCCCCGGTGTCCGCCCAGTCCCCTTGTCCCGCCTCGCAACAGCCACCGCTACATTCCAGCCCCCTGCAGCAGCCCCAGCCCTCCCCCCAACACACGGGGTCCCCCCGGCCGGGCCTCGGAGGGCCCCTGGAGCCGGGACACGTGGGGGCCCCGGAGCAGAGCGCCATGCTGCCGCAGCTCAACACCCCCGCCAGGGGGGGGCTCGGCGGGGACTTGGGGTCGGGGGGAGACGCTACCGGGGACACTTTGGAGAAGTTTGTGGAGGGGTTGTAGCAGCACCGAGTTGTGTGCCATGTGTTCCCCGTCCTGCACCCCCGGACTCTCCGTCTGTCAGAGGGCTCTGTTCGTCTTTCTAAAGTTGAGAACTCTTTTTGTACTGACGTGTAAAAAGTTTAAACAGTTGTACACGGGATCAGTTGGGGGGTGGGGGGGGGGGGGGGAGATGATGAGGAACCAATGTCAACATTTCTTAAAATGGTGAGGGATTTGCAAATGGGGTTCTTAAAGTCAGTTGAATCACAAAGAATATATATATATATTTTTGGTTGAGACCAAATGTGCTCGATATTAGTTCTATTTTGGTTTTGTTTTGGTATGCTTTCATGCCTTTCTCATTAATTTTTTTTAAGAAGAAAAAATGCGAAAACTGCAATTAATGTTATTCATACATTTTTATTTTGTACCTTTTGGGAAAAAAAAGTCTACCGTTTTTGTGTTTAAAACTGTTGAATGATTTGTTTTTGTTATGGGCCAGGTTCTCTTTAAACTCATTCCTGGTCATTGCAGCCTTGTGTCTCTAGCTCTATGACGGACGACGCGTGGTGCAGGAAGGAAGAATTCCCCCTTTTCTTGTTGTGTCTGAGCAGCACTCGCTCATCATACTGAAATAGGAAACGGACAAAGTCAGTTTATTTTTTTTGTTACACGAGGACATGTATGCAGGCGCACATGATGACACTGACGCAGACTCAAAGCCCCGACTTGGTGATGCCACTTCGCAAGCTGAAAACAAACTGATTGTCGTCGGCAGCTTGGGGAGAAGATCATTCATTGTGTGGGTGAACATGATTGCTTTAATGTGGGGGCGTGGGGGGGAACGTGCGTTGTTTTGTTTTTTTTGTCACTAAAATGTAAATTGTAAAGAGCTCGAAAAAAAGACCAGGCCTCTAAGCTGAGATGGAATGGCTGTTTGACAGTGTCCCGATTAGTTATCACACCAAGATGTGAGCGGGTTTGGAGATGAACGCGGACAACCGGAAAGTTATCAACCCTTATTCCTCTCCCACGAAAAACTTGAATTGGGGGATAATCTTTTTCTCCTATTGTAAATCATGCAAGTTATTAAGCAAAATACTATAAATATAAGGAAGAGAGAATGAAATCACTGTATAGACTGGTTAAAGACTCATTTCTTACTTGTATACCATATTGTTAAATAAACTGTGCAACAGAAAAAACAACTTGTAAGTAAGCAGCTTTAACTAAACGGTCCGCTATGGGTTCCTTGGAGTTTGAGCCGTAGGTACATTATACTGGCCAGAGCACATTCTTGTTCAGATGGGGTCAAATGCTTGAGTTGAACACCTTTATCTTTATATCCGCATGATCAGATAACGTTTGAGTGGCGAATAGAAACAATAAGGCTTCTAATGTTCGTGGTGGAGAGCTGTGCCGCATGGACCCTCAGTCGACTCTGATTAAGCAAACTACAGATCTTGTGAGATAAA
This sequence comes from Gadus morhua, assembly GCF_902167405.1. Taxonomy (NCBI): domain Eukaryota; kingdom Metazoa; phylum Chordata; class Actinopteri; order Gadiformes; family Gadidae; genus Gadus; species Gadus morhua. The sequence goes on along the minus strand of NC_044050.1, from coordinate 24,841,635 downwards.
GACTGCATATTCGGTAACCCCGAGTGACAGTCGAACCCCTCAGTTAATTATAAAACATTGGAGGAAAAATGTATTGCATTCTAATCGTTTATATCTGACCAGGTAGCTGACCCAAACTCGTCAATAATACATCCTTAATAATAACTCCAATGAAATAGAACGGGTCCCCTCGAAATGAATGAGATGACCCAGCCACTGAGAGTGAATTACTCGCCCCTCGGCCTTCTTACGTTGACTTTACGCTTCAAGTCCTAACCTTAAACAAGAACGGCTGCCGTTCGTCCTGTCCATGTGCCCCTGCAAGGCCAAGTTTATTGGTCGTAGGGTGGCGTTGCAAAATACGTCCATGAAGTTCATGAATTATTTGGTTTCCCACGAGATTCCTTCGCCTGTCACGAAAAAACCAGGGTCCTAGAAAACCTAAAACTTCAAAGTCAGTCATTTTTAATGTCAATTAAGCAATATGTACAACGGGACATACTGAGGATCGAAATTACGATACTCTCCCACCCCATTGGTGCAAAATACATCAAATAAATAAATGTTTAAAAATATAGTACATACACAAGGACAGACACTAGACTGGTATTGGTGCATAGTGCAAGAAAAGGAAGTCTTGCAAATTACAGATTTCAGTGTTGATAGGGGCGGGGGGGGGGGCAGAGTCCATGGCTTTTAGTGAGGAAGGGGAGGGAGTTGAGCATTCTGACAGCCTGGTGCATGAAGCTGTTTTTCAGTCCGGTGGTCCTGGCCCGGAGAATCCGCAGCCTCCTCTCTGAGGGCAGCAGGTTGAAGAAGCCTTGTGACGGGTGGGTGGGATCACCTGCCCTGCAGAGGGCTTTGCGGGTGAGGCGGGTGCTGTATATGTCCTCAAGGGAGGGGAGAGTGGCACCAATGATGCCCTCGGCCGCTCTCACGATGCGCTGGAGGGACCTGCGACAGGATGAGGTGCAGGACCCGTACCCCACCGTGACGCGGCTGGTTAGGATGCTCTCCACAGTGCCTCTGTAAAAAGTGCACATGATGGGGGGGGGGCGTATGGGGTCAGAACAGTCTCATTAATAATGAATGCACAGAGAAGGATTCACAAATGTATTTTGTGATTTATATATAAATTACTCTCTTCCCACAAATACATTTCAATGCACACATAAATGGATATCGTTATGTATAAATGTAAAATAAATCCATAAACAAAAATAAGTTTCACAAACACATTTCTGATCCACACAAATGTACCTTGTTGTAAATAAATGTAATATAAATCCATAAATATATTAATTAAAAATATATTCGCAATTTTCATCACAATGTATTTGGATGTTGTAACATTTATATACAAACTGTTAAACTTTTTTTTCATTTGTGAACTTACTTGCATTTGTGTGGGAACTGGTCTGTATTTATGTGTGGATTTTTTAGACTCTCCTGACGTCGCTAGATTCACAAATGCATTTTTTTCAACAAGGAAGTCTCTGTAGCCAATCAGATGCCTCCCTCGTTTTCAGCCAATCACGTGACTGCTGTGACTGGGTTTTTACGTCGGTGCCGTTTACTACTTTAACGGCACCGATAATCCCAAAACCCAGTCGAAACTAGATGGAAAAAGTGTGTAGCTAAACGTGACGCAGCATTTACTTCTTCACCACCTAGAGATTGTTATGCACGATCATTCAAAAAACCATGTTCTTTCCGATAGAGTAGACATTTGACAGAGAACCGGGAGGCTCGGAGGCTGGACTCAGAGGTCGGAACTGCAGCCATGTGATTGGCTGAAAACGAGGGAGGCATCTGATTGGCTACAGAGAGTTCCTTGTTGAAAAATCCACACATAAATACAGACCAGTTCACGCACAAATGCAAATAAGTTCACAAATGAAAAACGTCTTGTAAATACAAGTTTAACAGTTTGTATATAAATGTAACAACATCCAAATACATTGTGATGAAAATTGCAAATATTTTTTAAATTAATATATTTATGGATTTATATTACATTTATTTAAAACAAGGTACATTTGTGTATGGACCAGAAATGTGTTTGTGAAACTTATTTTTGTTTATGGATTTATTTTACATTTATACATACCGATATCCATTTATGTGTGAATTGAAATGTATTTCTGAGAAGAGAGTAATTTATATATAAATCAGAAAACACATTTGTGAATCCTTCTCTGTGCATTCATTATTAATGAGACTGTTCTGACCCCATAGGGGCGGGGCTTTAGCTCTCCTCAGTTTCCTGAGAAAGTAAAGGCGCTGTTGAGCCTTCTTGGCTAGCGATGCGATGTTGGTGGTCCAGGAAAGGTCTTCTGTGACGTGCACACCAAGAAACCTGGTGCTGCTCACCCTCTTCACTGACTGCAGCACCGTCAATGGTCAGAGGAGCATGCTGGGTGCGCTTTTTCCTCTAGTCTACTACACTCCCTTTTATCTTCTTCCACCTCGCGCCTGTGGTGTGATTCATCCACGTTGCGGATGAGACCCACCACAGTTGTGTCACCCGCGAACTTCACAAACAGGTTGGAAGTTTTGTGATGGAGTGCAGTCGTGGGTCAGCAGGTTGAAGTGGAGGGGGCTTAGTACACAACCTTGGGGATGCCCCGTATTCAGTGTGATGGTGCTGGATGTGTTTCTGCCGACCCTAACAGCCTGTGGTCTTCCAGTCAGGAAGTCCAACAGCCAGTTGAACCGTGAGGTGTTCAGCCTTATTTGTGAATAAGTTGTTGGGGGATGATGGTGTAGAATGCTGAGCTAAAATCGATGAACAGCATTCTAACATAGGGGTCTTTTGTGTCCAGGTGTGTGAGAGCTGCGTGGAAGGCAGTGGAGATGTCGTCATCGGTCGACCGTTTTGACCGATATGCAAACTGGAAGGGGTACAGGGAGGGGGGGAGGAGAGACTTGTCACCATTTATTGATACTTCCCCTTCACAAAAAAACGAAACGTTTGACTTTGCTCTCGTAGTGTAGGCCTGGAATTGTATCCAGCAATGTAAACATATCAGAGGTCTGTTAAACCTCTATCCAAAAACCCTTCAATTTAAAATACTCCCTAGCTATGTGGGGGGACGTGTGGCGTCTGGCCTTCAGGTGGAGTATGGGCATGTTGGAAGCACACTGGGTTGTTTGGGTCTGATTGCGGGCACCTGCTCGCAATCAGGCCATTCAGGGAGAGTGTATTTATGTGCCTGCTTCGTGTTGCATGACCAGCCGTTCGAAGCACTTCATTGAGATGGGAGTGAGTGCCACCGGACGGTAGTCATTGAAACAGGAGGGAGTCGATTTCTTCGGGATGATGGTGCTGGCTTTGAATCTGTGAGTTCCCTCGCACAGTCCCTCAACACACGACCAGGGATGTTATCATGACCAGTGGCTTTACGACCATTGATCCTGCGGGATGATCTCCTCACACTGTCTGGGGACAGCGTCAACACCAGGTCATCAGGAGGGGGAGGGGACTTTTGTAAAGGAGTGGTGTTCTGTGCAAGCGAACCGAGCGAAGAAGGAGTTCAGCTCGTTCAGCAGAGAGATGGTGCTATCACAGGTCCGCGTGGGGGCTTGTAGTCTGATCTGTAGCCCCTGCCACAGGCTCCGTGTGTCTCCGCTGTTGTTGAAGCGGGGGGAAATCTTCTTGGAGTACTGCCTCTTTGCCTCCCTGCTGCCGCGAGACAGGTTGGCCCTAGCTGTTCTCGGGCCCTCCACTTCTCCTGCTGTGAAGGCAGCGTTCCGAGCCTGCAGGAGCCTGTACACTTGACTTCCTCTGTCAGCCACGGCTTCTGATTGGTCCACACGGTGATGGTCTTCAGTTCTGTTACATCCTCAATGTAATTGGTGATGAAGGCAGTGTCACTGTATTCCTGGAGGTCAGTGGAGTCATTGTGGGTGGCAGGCAGCCTGCTTAAACTTATTCCAATCAGTGGTGTTGAAACAGTCCTTGAGTGCCTCTGCAGACTCTTCAGGCCACACACGTACCTGCTTGCAGGTACATATGACCCTCACCGGAGGCCATGCCTGCTGCTGGAGCTAAACTAGATTTAATCCAGAATACATTTTTATAAATGGGTTGGTGCAAACTGGGTCTGTCCTCCTGTTTAACACATTGAGGATCCACTTTGGGTTGTGGGGAAGAGATGGTAAATAGTTTTATATTAATGTCTAATATAATCGGGTAATTCCTTTTATTTGACAGGTAGGACCTAAAACACGTTTGCGTCACTTTGCTAGAGCAGCCCCGCCCACCCATCCTATAACGAAAGTGTGTGCGGATGTGAGGAGTTTTATCTGTGTGGAGCTGATCTGGACCACCGTTGATTTGGAGGATCGCTGCCGTAAGAGGGTAAGGCTTCCCGGACAAGTATAATGGTATAAAGTTTGTGCGCGTGTGTTTAATTTGTTTGGTTAGTTTCCGCGTCAGGGCTCAGATATTTTTGGAAAAACTTAAATAATGTTCTCAGAATCAACTAAAGTCAAAATGCGGGCCACATGATCTATAGACATCTCTGCTCTGAAATCTGGCATCGATGTTTGATAACCTATGTGTAAATCATCGAACATTATTCTATCAACCTATCAAAGCTTCAGAAGGTAGCAGAAACCTGTAACTTTCCATTCACATAGAGGGCACCTCCCAAAGAATAAAAGTTTGGTTTCGATATCTCCTTCCATGACGTCACAGTGTCAGCTACAGTAATTGCTCTTAATCTTAATGCACCACCTTACCAGCAGGTGGAACAACATCACACGGAATCTGCTATTAAACCCGTGCGTTGGGTGTCTGATTTTTAATATTTCAAAATATACAAAATATAATAATTGGATGCATTGGTTGGAAGTTTGCCTATGCCAACCGAGGCCACTGTCCAACACACATCATTTCTCAAAAGTCAGTTTTGATGGTGCATTTTGAAACTGTATTCTTTAGAAACATTGTTGATGATTACTATGATTGACATGTTTACTTCCGGTAAACCAGTTATAAGGCATACACATTCAATTGTATCATACCTATCTAAATAGCTGGTGTGTGGTGAGCGTTCTGGCGCCGATTGGCTGCCGTGCATCACCCAAATGGGTGCTACATACTGGTGGTGGTTAGTGAGGTCCCCCCCCCGCCCCCCTCCCCCTTAACTGTAGGCGTCTTTGAGTGTCTAGAAAAGCGCTAAATAAATTCAATGCATTAAATCAAACAATGTTTACTATGATGAATTCATTAGGCCATGGCCACCATGGTCGCCATATTGTCGGACCCGGTTATCGTTGCTTGCAACTATATTAATTATTCATATTCCGGATTGGTATTGTTTACAGCTGTTTACAGGAAATTGAACCTCAAACAGTTTGGCTGTGCAGGTTGCATAGAATAACACATAAACAGCATCTACCATTAAACCAGTGTATGTGTGTGGGTTTTTGATTTTCTCTGTTATGGATTACGGGAGCAAAAAAAATAAACTGCAGAAGAAAGACAGAAGCATAGTTGCGTCTAGGATTAATGACTACAACCATGACTACAACCAAGAACGTTTGCTCGAGCTGTCAACATCGTTCTGCGTGATCTTGACCTTGGACCATTCTTCCAAGTATGAGTATGAGCACCGAGCATGCAAAAGTCTGTTCTTTGCATTCTCGGTATTGAGACCATGGTGGTCAACCATGGTGTTAACATGGTGGTAACAGTGGATTTACTGATACTCTAACACCTAAACCTAACCGTAACCTGTAAACCTTACCATAACCATCACCATAACTAGGCTATAACATAAAACCAGATCAGCTGGACTAGGTCCAGAGAGGTGGAGGGTCAAGCTCCGCCCCTTTTGCTCCCCCTTTTTCCCCACACTCACTCATGGTTTCTATCGGCCTCTCTCCCTATCTGCCGTCAGGACGTTGACCTGCGTGTTCATTGCTACATCATGGAGGAGCATAAGATGGCCAACAGGGATCCCAAGATGGAGCAGCAGCGGGCCACCATGACGAGGAGAAGGAGGATGGCAATCATGCAGGGCAGGGTCATGCCTGGGGCAAGTTGCAAGTCCTCAACATCCTTAAGTCCAACCCCCAGCCAATTGCAGCATTCATCTGCAAATTAATATTCCTAAAAAATAGAGGAAGCACTAAAACACAATAACAAAAGTCGCATGTGTCCAGTATAGTAATACATTTGGATACTGGTTTAGAGTCACTGGGTCACACGACATGGAAACTATTGAAAATACTTATATGTGTATAATATTATTTTGGCCCAGGGCATGATGGCGGCCCACGGCGGAGGCAGCATGGTGGGGCAGACGGCGGGCCAGCAGCCCCCACAGCAGGCCCCGAGGATGCTGGTTCCTCAGCATCCCGGCGTCCGGCCACAAACCCCGCAGAGACCCGGCAACATCGCGCCCAACGCCCTCCAGGACCTCCTCCGCACGCTCAGGTCTCCCAGCTCACCCCAGCAGCAGCAGCAGGTCCTCAACATCCTCAAGTCCAACCCCCAGCTCATGGCGGCTTTCATCAAGCAGAGAACGGCCAAGTACCACGCCAACCAGCCCCTGCAGCCACAGCCAGTGGGGCAGCAGCAGCAGCAGCCGACAGGCTTACCGGCCCTGCAGGCCCTGGCCATGCAGAGAGTGGCGGTGCAAAGGCCTGGAATGCCCCTGCAACAAACACAGCAGCCCGCCAACCCAGGCATGACTGCATTGGGCCCCCAGGGGCCGCTGATAAACCCAGCTCACAACTCCAACGCCCAGATCCAGGAGCTCTACCGTCGGCAGCTCTTAAGGCATGTGCAGCAGCAGCAGCAGCAGCAGCAGGGAGTGATGCCTCAAGGCCACCCTGGCCAGTTCCCCCCGCAAGCCCAGGGCACGGCAGCCCCCTACTCCCAGCTCCGCATCCAGCAGCAGCAGCTGGCCATGCAGACAGGTTCAGGAGCAGCCACGGGAGCCATGGGCCAGCTCCCTCCCATGGCTCAGATCGGTCAGGCCGGTATCGGGATGGACTCCACCCAGAACTTGCTCCATCAGCGCCTGCTCCAGCAGCAGCAGCAGCAGCAGCAGCAGCTCCCCCAGCAGCAACAAGCCTTCCTCAAGCAGCAGATGGGCTCACCGAGCGCCATGAGCCCCCAGTCACACCTGCAGCCCCCACCTGCCCGGGCCGCCCGCCCTGGCCAATGCGCTCCGTAACCAGGTTCGATCCCCGGTGTCCGCCCAGTCCCCTTGTCCCGCCTCGCAACAGCCACCGCTACATTCCAGCCCCCTGCAGCAGCCCCAGCCCTCCCCCCAACACACGGGGTCCCCCCGGCCGGGCCTCGGAGGGCCCCTGGAGCCGGGACACGTGGGGGCCCCGGAGCAGAGCGCCATGCTGCCGCAGCTCAACACCCCCGCCCGGGGGGGGCTCGGCGGGGACTTGGGGTCGGGGGGAGACGCCACCGGGGACACTTTGGAGAAGTTTGTGGAGGGGTTGTAGCAGCACCGAGTTGTGTGCCATGTGTTCCCCGTCCTGCACCCCCGGACTCTCCGTCTGTCAGAGGGCTCTGTTCGTCTTTCTAAAGTTGAGAACTCTTTTTGTACTGACGTGTAAAAAGTTTAAACAGTTGTACACGGGATCAGTTTGGGGGGTGGGGGGGGGGGAGATGATGAGAAACCAATGTCAACATTTCTTAAAATGGTGAGGGATTTGCAAATGGGGTTCTTAAAGTCAGTTGAATCACAAAGAATATATATATTTTTGGTTGAGACCAAATGTGCTCGATATTAGTTCTATTTTGGTTTTGTTTTGGTATGCTTTCATGCCTTTCTCATTAATTTTTTTTAAGAAGAAAAAATGCGAAAACTGCAATTAATGTTATTCATACATTTTTATTTTGTACCTTTTGGGAAAAAAAGTCTACCGTTTTTGTGTTTAAAACTGTTGAATGATTTGTTTTTGTTATGGGCCAGGTTCTCTTTAAACTCATTCCTGGTCATTGCAGCCTTGTGTCTCTAGCTCTCTGCCGGACGACGCGTGGTGCAGGAAGGAAGAATTCCCCCTTTTCTCGTTGTGTCTGAGCAGCACTCGCTCATCATACTGAAATAGGAAACGGACAAAGTCAGTTTATTTTTTTTGTTACACAAGGACATGTATGCAGGCGCACATGATGACACTGACGCAGACTCAAAGCCCCGACACGGTGATGCCACTTCGCAAGCTGAAAACAAACTGATAGTCGTCGGCAGCTTGGGGAGAAGATCATTCATTGTGTGGGTGAACACGATTGCTTTAATGTGGGGGCGTGGGGGGGAACGTGCGTTGTTTTGTTTTTTTTGTCACTAAAATGTAAATTGTAAAGAGCTCGAAAAAAAGACCAGGCCTCTAAGCTGAGATGGAATGGCTGTTTGACAGTGTCCCGATTAGTTATCACACCAAGATGTGAGCGGGTTTGGAGATGAACGCGGACAACCGGAAAGTTATCAACCCTTATTCCTCTCCCACGAAAAACTTGAATTGGGGGATAATCTTTTTCTCCTATTGTAAATCATGCAAGTTATTAAGCAAAATACTATAAATATAAGGAAGAGAATGAAATCACTGTATAGACTGGTTAAAGACTAATTTCTTACTTGTATACCATATTGTTAAATAAACTGTGCAACAGAAAAAACAACTTGTAAGTAAGCAGCTTTAACTAAACGGTCTGCTATGGGTTCCTTGGCGTTTGAGCCGTAGGTACATTATACTGGCCAGAGCGCATTCTTGTTCAGATGGGGTCAAATGCTTGAGTTGAACACCTTTATCTTTATATCTGCATGATCAGATAACGTTTGAGTGGCGAATAGAAACGATAAGGCTTATAATGTGGTGGAGAGCTGTGCCGCATGGACCCCTCAGTCGACTGATTAAGCAAACTACAGATCTTGTGAGATAAAGACTGCATATTCGGTAACCCCGAGTGACAGTCGAACCCCTGAGTTAATTATAAAACAGTGGAGGAAAAATGTATTGCATTCTAATCGTTTATATCTAACCAGGTAGCTGACCCAAACTCGTCAATAATACATCCTTAATAATAACTCCAATGAAATAGAACGGGTCCCCTCGAAATGAATGCGATGACTTACGTTGACTACGGTTCAAGTCCTAACCTTAAACAATGACAGCTGCCGTTCTTCCTGTCCATGTGCCCCTACAAGGCCAAGTTTATTGGTCGTAGGGTGGCGTTGAAAAATACGTCCATGAAGTTCATGAATTATTTGGTTTCCCACGAGGTTCCTTCGCCTGTCACGAAAAAACCAGGGTCTTAGATAACCTAAAACTTCAAAGTCAAAGTCAGTAATTTTATGTCAATTAAGCAATATGTAAAACAGGACATACTGAGGATCGAAATTACGATACTCTCCCACCCCATTGGTGCAAAATACATCAAATAAATAAATGTTTAAAAATATAGTACATACAGGACAGACACTAGCCTGGTATTGGTGCAAAGTGCAAAAAAAAGAAAGTCTTGCAAATTACAGATTTCAGTGTTGATGGGGGGGGGGGGGGGCAGAGTCCATGGCTTTTAGTGAGGAGGCGGAAGGGGAAGGGGAGGGAGTTGAGCATTCTGACAGCCTGGTGCATGAAGCTGTTTTTCAGTCCGGTGGTCCTGGCCCGGAGAATCCGCAGCCTCCTCTCTGAGGGCAGCAGGTTGAAGAAGCCTTGCGACGGGTGGGTGGGATCACCTGCACTAACGAGGGCTTTGCGGGTGAGGCGGGTGCTGTATACGTCCTCAAGGGAGGGGAGAGTGGCACCAATGATCACCTCGGCCGCTCTCACGATGCACTGGAGGGACCTGCGGCAGGATGAGGTGCAGGACCCGTACCCCACCGTGACGCGGCTGGTTAGGATGCTCTCGACAGTGCCTCTGTAAAAAGTGCACATGATGGGGTCAGAACAGTCTCATTAATAATGAATGCACAGAGAAGGATTCACAAATGTATTTTGTGATTTATATATAAATTACTCTCTTCCCACAAATACATTTCAATGCACACATAAATGGATATCGTTATGTATAAATGTAAAATAAATCCATAAACAAAAATAAGTTTCACAAACACATTTCTGATCCACACACAAATGTACCTTGTTGTAAATAAATGTAATATTTTAAAATGTAATATAATATTTTTTTCTTCCTGCTAATCTTTTGGAGAGAGAGGTCATGTTTCCCGAAGCTCCGCTGGGCATTGGAAAGAACTACTTAATTCTACTTTATCTTATTTTATTTACCTAACAGTATATAGTTTGTTTCCGTCGTCCTCAATCGCTCGATTCAACAATACATTTTGGCACTTTTTACTCCCGGATCAGACCGCAGAAAAAGCCTTGGACTTTCCTATCGCCAACATGCCTCTGTATTCGGATATCTCCAAACTGAAACAGACATTGGCTTTAATTGAAACGAGACTAGCAGCAGTAGAAAAATGCAAAGGACTATCACAGGATACAGTGCCGATGGGTGAGTTCGCTGAGCTCACTCAGATACAGCAAGATGATCAAAGCTACACTGTATCCTTCCCGAAGCTGGACATGAGAGAGACAGTTCCAGCTGCGTCTCACTGGAACAGAGTCGGCGCTAAGCCAAAGCAACATACCAAAGTAAATCAACAAGTTCACTCAACACCAAATGCTAAGCTACCCAAAGCTAAAGTTATCAGCCGGATTAGCCCGTTACTCAAATCAACCCTGCCACTGAAGAACCGGTTCCTGCCACTTCAAGAGTCCACGAACGCGCCTGCCACCGATGCACCCCTGAGCCCCGAGATGCGTCCGGACGGACAGTGCGGACAGAAACGGAACAACCAGTCGCCACGGAGGCGGGCTGCGCATGTGTCTGCCACCGTCCAACAAGGGCCCATCTCAGAGAAAGCAGATGAACCAGACACTCTGATTATAGGAGACTCAACTATCAAGGATATAACCGGTAAGAAGATCAAAACATGCATCTTCCCATATGGAATGGTTAGTAATATCAACCATAAACTAGCCAAAATCATATTGGAAAACCCCAAAATCTCACAGATTGTTGTGCATGCAGGATTTAATGATATTCAAAGAGAACAGTCAGAACTTCTGAAGAGGGATTACACTGATCTATTGGATACACTGGACAAAATACACATCAAGTCTTCCATCAGTGGACCCATACCAACTGTTGACAGGGGAATAAACAGATTCAGTCGTCTACTTGCACTGAATACATGGCTTTCCAGAGTCTGCAATGAAAGAGGAAGGGACTTTATTGACAATTTCAACTTATTCTGGGGGCGCAAATATCTTTTCAGAGCAGATGGCCTACACCCAAACAGGTTAGGCTCAAAACTGTTGAGTGACAATCTACTCTTCTCGCTTTACGCACAGGCCACAATCTTGCCATGGTCTGACGCACAGGCCACAATCAGAGCACAGGTTGAGAAGAAGCGAGACTACAGCCTCCCCCACACAACTACTCTGCCACTATCGGACACACAGATAGCAGACAGCCCACAGACCTTGAAGAGAGACAACAGCCCGCCCGACGCCATCAACACTGTGCCCTCCCCCATCGCTGATGCTGGCTTGGCGAGGAACGGCCACCCCCCTCCTCTGCATTCCCCCATCGATGATGACCTCCAGCCTCATCTCTCCCATAGCCACAACAACAACTCCAGCTCCGATGTCTCCCTTTGCGATTTTCCAGCCGAATTTAAGAAATGGAACATGCTGGCATCAAACTTGCATCTGTGTCAATGATAGCATCGCCACGTCATGGCCGCAGGCTGCTAACACTGCTAACACCCAGGAGGACGGCGCCCCGCCCCCGCCCCGATAGTAGTCCTGAGTATTACTGAGACAAAAAAGGGTTCAGCCGTAGACACAGTATAAAGGAAGTTTCTCATAATCTGCTGAACCCAAGGTTGCCTACGTCAAAGCAGGGCAACTTTCGCATTCATGCTGTCACCACTAAGAGAGTAAACAAAGGGAAACTTAGACACACTGCTAACCTCACAAATCTCATATCTATTGCCTCCAAACCAAAAACAACCTTAAAGCCTATCAACAGCACCATCAGGATGGCTCTACTTAATGTGAGGTCTCTTAATAACAAATCATTTTTAGTTAATGATTTTATTAACACTTCCAAACTGGATTTTATGTTTTTAACTGAAACATGGCTGGAACAAAATAACAGTGCAACCGTTCTGATAGAGACAGCTCCTCCCGACTATAACTTTTTTGATGCATGTAGATCTGGAAAAAGAGGTGGAGGGGTTGCTGCTATATTTAAAAATGTATTTCAGGGGAAACAGATGTTATTTGGGGATTTTCCATCGTTCGAATACCTTAGTGCTGTATTGAAATGCTCCCCCAGAGTTCTCCTATTAATTATTTACAGGCCACCCACATATTCTGCAAATTTTTTCGATGAATTCACAGAATTATTGTCTAGCATCTCCACAGAATTTGACTGTCTAGTTATAACTGGTGACTTCAATTTTCATACTGATGATTTGAATGACAAGTGTGCAAAAAAACTTTTTACCATTTTGGACACATTTGAACTGTCTCAACATGTGAAAGAGGCTACTCATTGCAAGGGGCACACTCTAGACCTGGTTATCACAAAGGGCCTCAATGTTTCTGATCTCTCTGTGACTGATCCTTCCTTGTCTGACCACTTTTGTGTTTTCTTTAACATATCTTTTATTCCCGACATACAGACAAAATCAAACACCGTCAAAAAACGGTATATCAATGAAGATTCTAATGTACTTTTTAAAAAGGCCATCTCCTTGCTACCACCTCTAAACCCATGTACTGCTGATGATCTTGTAGAAAACTTTAATTTGAAAATTTTGAAAGTCATAGATGTCATTGCACCTTATAAGGTTAAAACGATTTCTGGAAAGCAAAAGGCACCCTGGAGAAAAGCTGCTTCTGTAACAGCACAGAAAAAGGAATGCAGGAAGGTTGAACGCATCTGGCGTAAAACAAAACTTCATATTCACCATGATATCTATAAAGAGAGCCTCCGTGCCTACAATTTAGACTTAAAAAATGCTAGAGAAACATTTTTCTCCAATATCATTAAAACCAACACTAATAATGCAAAAACCCTATTTGCAACTGTTGACAGACTGACCAACCCCCCAACAGAAATTCCACCTGGTCTCCATTCCACGCAGAAATGCAATGAGTTTGCAGCTTTTTATATTGATAAAATTGAAGGTATCAGACGCGCCATCAATATCTCCACGTCAAACAAAAATGTTGGACTACCACCCTGTTCAGGCAAAAATTACGTGGCAAGGATGGCATGCTTTAATGTTATAGACTCTCAAAATCTTGTGGAAACTGTGACACAACTAAAGCCATCCACCTGTTGCCTTGATACTATACCTACCAACCTCTTTAAGAATGTTTTCGACTGCCTAGCAGTAGACATATTGCAGATAGTTAACAACTCTCTCCAGTCAGGCAAGTTCACAAAAGCTTTGAAAACTGCAGTTATTAAACCCCTTTTAAAAAAGCGGAGCCTAGATGCCTCTATTATTAACAACTACAGACCAATATCAAATCTACCCTTCATAAGTAAAATCATTGAGAAAGTTGTCCTCCAGCAACTAAATCACTTCCTGGCATCAACTGGTTGCTATGACACCTTCCAATCAGGATTTCGACCCCTGCACAGCACTGAGACCGCCCTTATTAAAGTTGTAAACGACATCCGTCTTAACACAGACTCTGGCAAAACCTCAATACTAATGCTACTTGACCTCAGTGCTGCATTCGACACTGTAGACCATACATTACTTCTGGAAAGGTTAGAAAACTGGGTGGGGCTTTCAGGCACTGTCTTAAATTGGTTCAGGTCCTACCTACAAAATAGGAACTACTTTGTTTCCATTGGCGACTTTGTATCAGAATCAACCAACGTGACATGTGGAGTCCCACAAGGTTCGATCTTAGGACCCTCTTTATTCAACATCTACATGCTCCCACTAGGGCAAATCATGCAAAATAACAATATTGACCATCATTGCTATGCTGATGACACGCAAATCTATGTATCGCTATCACCAAATGACTATCGGCCCATAGATCTGCTGTGCCAGTGCATTGAGCAAGTGAAGGAATGGATGTGGCGAAATTTCCTTCAACTAAATGAGGACAAAACAGAGATAATTGTATTTGGTCCTAAAACGGAAAGGCTTAAAGTAACCCAACACCTTCACTCTCTGTCCCTGAAAACCTCAATCAAAGCCAGAAATCTAGGGGTTATCATGGATTCAGATTTACATTTTGACAGTCACATCAAATCAGTTACAAAATCGGCATATTATCACCTTAAAAATGTAGCAAGACTTAGAGGGCTCATGTCCACCGAAGACTTACAAAAACTTGTACATGCCTTTATCACTAGTAAGCTTGATTACTGCAATGGTCTCCTCACAGGTCTTCCAAAACAAACTCTGAGGAAGCTTCAGCTTGTTCAGAATGCTGCTGCTAGAGTTCTAACAAAGACCAAAAGATTTGATCATATTACACCAATTCTGAAATCGTTACATTGGCTTCCTGTAGGTCAGAGAATTGATTTTAAAATCATGTTGCTAACCTATAAATCCCTACATGGTTTAGGCCCAAAATATTTAACTGATATGCTTCCACTACATCAGCCTTCTAGACCACTAAGATCCTCTGAGACCAATCTGTTAATTATCCCCAGAGTAAACACAAAACATGGGAAAGCAGGATTTAGTTACTATGCAACAAATAGCTGGAATAAACTCCCAGAGGATTTAAGACTTGCCCCAACTCTGAGCACCTTTAAAACAAGACTGAAGACTTTTATGTTTGCTATAGCTTTCTGCTAAAATCTTAAATACATTGCACTTTCTAAAAAGCTTTTTTTAACTTTGCCTTTATTTTCTATTTTAATACTAAAATGCCTTTTTCTATATTAACCATTTCTTTGCATATGTTTTTCTTTTACTTATCTATTATTTTATTTTATTGTATGACAATGTTTATATGTGAAGCACTTTGAGTCTGCCTTGTGTATGAAAAGTGCTATATAAATAAAGTTGCCTTGCCTTGCCTTGCCTAATATAAATCCATAAATATATTAATTTAAAATATATTCGCAATTTTCATCACAATGTATTTGGATGTTGTAACATTTATATACAAACTGTTAAACTTTTTTTTCATTTGTGAACTTACTTGCATTTGTGTGGGAACTGGTCTGTATTTATGTGTGGATTTTTTAGACTCTCCTGACGTCGCTAGATTCACAAATGCATTTTTTTCAACAAGGAAGTCTCTGTAGCCAATCAGATGCCTCCCTCGTTTTCAGCCAATCACGTGACTGCTGTGACTGGGTTTTTACGTCGGTGCCGTTTACTACTTTAACGGCACCGATAATCCCAAAACCCAGTCGAAACTAGATGGAAAAAGTGTGTAGCTAAACGTGACGCAGCATTTACTTCTTCACCACCTAGAGATTTTTATGCACGATCATTCAAAAAACCATGTTCTTTCCGATAGAGTAGACATTTGACAGAGAACCGGGAGGCTCGGAGGCTGGACTCAGAGGTCGGAACTGCAGCCATGTGATTGGCTGAAAACGAGGGAGGCATCTGATTGGCTACAGAGAGTTCCTTGTTGAAAAAAATGCATTTGTGAATCTAGCGACGTCAGGGCCCTGTACCACGAAGCTCGCTTAGAGGGTTAGCGAGGTATGTTGAGCTCCAAGCCTGGCTTAGTTGTACCACGAAAGTCGATCTCTTTTAGCGTCGTTGTATCACCATGGTGACTTATGCTCGCAACCAAACCTGGTCGGGAGCAGTTTTTCGGCTTAGTCTAGCCGGAGATCGGCTACTTAAATCGGCGTGCGCAGCTTCCTAGCCCCTCCTCTGACAATGGCGTCACCATTTGTGGGTGTTCCCGTGGACCCCGGCGCATTTCTCGTACAGGCGTCTCTCCGGAGACAAGGGTTTTACGGGACAGAACCGATCCCTTGGCATTGTCTGACGATATTCAGATTTCAGACTTTATTGTCATTGTGCAAACAACGAAATTGGGGTTCTTCATGAGAGATACAGATTCTCATCAGAGGGTGTTCGTTATTTGATCGTCCTTTTGGACCTTATGTAGACAATGATTACTGTTGCGCATTGTGTCTCAGTGACGGAGTGCTAGAGTGGAGGTAGCGCGTCAGTCTTGAATTTCTGCGCGGGGGGTTCGACTCCCAAGTGACGCGAATTTATGTGAAGCTTAAAAAAGTCCTAATTCTCATGCATATGGAATACTTATTCACTAAAGCTTATGGAATTATATTTTTGTGCTTATTTCGAACTTCAACCCATATTTTCAAGGCCGTGCTGGCACCACATCTATGGGGGTAAAATGCATGATGATAGACCGGCGAATTTGAACCCCAGTCGCTGGCTGTCGGGTCTTATACTAATCCACTACGTTACAGCCGCTACCTCTCAGCAGTCGAAAACATGCTATACATTTCTTAAATAGGGTGTATTTAAAGTGAATTCCCTAAATGATAGAATAAGGCAGGATGGAAGTTGCTTATGCATTTTTAAATCATCATCATTCTATTTGGATTAATGGCGAACAATTCTGCATTTGGCATAGTTATTTTACAGACAATATGCAGAATCTTTTCACTTATACGCATATAGACTGCTTGATCTATCGTAAAGGTGAGAAAAATGACGCAAAAAACGCCCCTTTCACTTGAACGCGCACTGAACCTAAAGCGGAAAACCTGGTTCAACTAATTGAATCTAAAGTGAGCTTCGTGGTACCATTTAACTCTGATTGCGAGTTGCGGCTCTGTCGAGCCAGGTTTTCCCAAGAAAGCCTGGGTATGTTCAGCGAGCTTCGTGGTATAGGGCACTGGAGAGTCTCAAAAATCCACACATAAATACAGACCAGTTCACGCACAAATGCAAATAAGTTCACAAATGAAAAACGTCTTGTAAATACAAGTTTAACAGTTTGTATATAAATGTAACAACATCCAAATACATTGTGATGAAAATTGCAAATATTTTTTAAATTAATATATTTATGGATTTATATTACATTTATTTAAAACAAGGTACATTTGTGTATGGACCAGAAATGTGTTTGTGAAACTTATTTTTGTTTATGGATTTATTTTACATTTATACATACCGATATCCATTTATGTGTGCATTGAAATGTATTTCTGAGAAGAGAGTAATTTATATATAAATCAGAAAACACATTTGTGAATCCTTCTCTGTGCATTCATTATTAATGAGACTGTTCTGACCCCATAGGGGCGGGGCTTTAGCTCTCCTCAGTTTCCTGAGAAAGTAAAGGCGCTGTTGAGCCTTCTTGGCTAGCGATGCGATGTTGGTGGTCCAGGAAAGGTCTTCTGTGACGTGCACACCAAGAAACCTGGTGCTGCTCACCCTCTTCACTGACTGCAGCACCGTCAATGGTCAGAGGAGCATGCTGGGTGCGCTTTTTCCTCTAGTCTACTACACTCCCTTTTATCTTCTTCCACCTCGCGCCTGTGGTGTGATTCATCCACGTTGCGGATGAGACCCACCACAGTTGTGTCACCCGCGAACTTCACAAACAGGTTGGAAGTTTTGTGATGGAGTGCAGTCGTGGGTCAGCAGGTTGAAGTGGAGGGGGCTTAGTACACAACCTTGGGGATGCCCCGTATTCAGTGTGATGGTGCTGGATGTGTTTCTGCCGACCCTAACAGCCTGTGGTCTTCCAGTCAGGAAGTCCAACAGCCAGTTGAACCGTGAGGTGTTCAGCCTTATTTGTGAATAAGTTGTTGGGGGATGATGGTGTAGAATGCTGAGCTAAAATCGATGAACAGCATTCTAACATAGGGGTCTTTTGTGTCCAGGTGTGTGAGAGCTGCGTGGAAGGCAGTGGAGATGGCGTCATCGGTCGACCGTTTTGACCGATATGCAAACTGGAAGGGGTACAGGGAGGGGGGGAGGAGAGACTTGTCACCATTTATTGATACTTCCCCTTCACAAAAAAACGAAACGTTTGACTTTGCTCTCGTAGTGTAGGCCTGGAATTGTATCCAGCAATGTAAACATATCAGAGGTCTGTTAAACCTCTATCCAAAAACCCTTCAATTTAAAATACTCCCTAGCTATGTGGGGGGACGTGTGGCGTCTGGCCTGCAGGTGGAGTATGGGCATGTTGGAAGCACACTGGGTTGTTTGGGTCTGATTGCGGGCACCTGCTCGCAATCAGGCCATTCAGGGAGAGTGTATTTATGTGCCTGCTTCGTGTTGCATGACCAGCCGTTCGAAGCACTTCATTGAGATGGGAGTGAGTGCCACCGGACGGTAGTCATTGAAACAGGAGGGAGTCGATTTCATCGGGATGATGGTGCTGGCTTTGAATCTGTGAGTTCCCTCGCACAGTCCCTCAACACACGACCAGGGATGTTATCATGACCAGTGGCTTTACGACCATTGATCCTGCGAGATGATCTCCTCACACTGTCTGGGGACAGCGTCAACACCAGGTCATCAGGAGGGGGAGGGGACTTTTGTAAAGGAGTGGTGTTCTGTGCGAGCGAACCGAGCGAAGAAGGAGTTCAGCTCGTTCAGCAGAGAGATGGTGCTATCACAGGTCCGCGTGGGGGCTTGTAGTCTGATCTGTAGCCCCTGCCACAGGCTCCGTGTGTCTCCGCTGTTGTTGAAGCGGGGGGAAATCTTCTTGGAGTACTGCCTCTTTGCCTCCCTGCTGCTGCGAGACAGGTTGGCCCTAGCTGTTCTCGGGCCCTCCACTTCTCCTGCTGTGAAGGCAGCGTTCCGAGCCTGCAGGAGCCTGTACACTTGACTTCCTCTGTCAGCCACGGCTTCTGATTGGTCCACACGGTGATGGTCTTCAGTTCTGTTACATCCTCAATGTAATTGGTGATGAAGGCAGTGTCACTGTATTCCTGGAGGTCAGTGGAGTCATTGTGGGTGGCAGGCAGCCTGCTTAAACTTATTCCAATCAGTGGTGTTGAAACAGTCCTTGAGTGCCTCTGCAGACTCTTCAGGCCACACACGTACCTGCTTGCAGGTACATATGACCCTCACCGGAGGCCATGCCTGCTGCTGGAGCTAAACTAGATTTAATCCAGAATGCATTTTTATAAATGGGTTGGTGCAAACTGGGTCTGTCCTGCTGTTTAACACATTGAGGATCCACTTTGGGTTGTGGGGAAGAGTTTGTAAATAGTTTTATATTAATGTCTAATATAATCGGGCAATTCCTTTTATTTGACAGGTAGGACCTAAAACACGTTTGCATCACTTTGCTAGAGCAGCCCCGCCCACCCATCCTATAACGAAAGTGTGTGCGGATGTGTGGAGTTTAATCTGTGTGGAGCTGATCTGGACCACCGTTGATTTGGAGGATCGCTGCCGTAAGAGGGTAAGGCTTCCCGGACAAGTATAATAGTATAACGTTTGTGAGCGTATGTTAATTTTTTTTGGTTAGTTTCCTCGTCAGGGCTCAGATATTTTCGGAAAAACTTAAATAATGTTCTCAGAATCAACTAAAGTCAAAATGCGGGCCACATGATCTATAGACTTCTCTGCTCTGAAATCTGGCAACGGTGTTTGATAACCTATATGTAAATCATCGAACATTATTCTATCAACCTATCAAAGCTTCAGAAGGTAGCAGAAACCTGAAACTTTCCATTCACATAGAGGGCACCTCCCAAACAATAACAGGTTGGTTTCGATATCTCATTCCATGAAGTCTGTCAGTTACAGTAATTACTCTTAAGCGTAATGCATCACTTTACCAGCAGATGGCACAACATCGTGTGTGTGTGTGTGTGTGTGTGTGTGTGTGTGTGTGTGTGTGTGTGTGTCAAAAAAACGAACTTTTGAAGAAAGACAGAAGCATAGTTGCGTCTAGGAGTAATGACTACAACCAAGACTCTGTGCTGTGCGCAATACCAGCAAAAACATCTTCTCAAACTGTCAACATCGTTCTGCGTGCTCGTGACCTCGCAAGTTCCTTCTTACAAGTATGAACAGCAACTACGTTCTCCCCAAGACCACAAGTCTGTTCTTTGCATTCTCGGTATTGAGACCATGGTGGTCAACCATGGTGTTCGAATTCCATCAGAAACAGTGGATTCACTGATACTCTAACCCCTAAACCTAACCGTAACCTGTAAACCTTACCATAACCCTCACCATAAATAGGTTGATTGGGAATAACCTAAAACCCAATCAGCTGGACTAGGTCCAGAGAGGTGGAGGGTCAATAGAAAGTCACCCCCCTTTTCCCCACATTAACACACATTAATTAATTATCATGGTTTCTATCGGCCTCTCTCCCTCTCTGTCGTCAGAACGTTGACCTGCGTGTTTACTGCTCGATCATGGAGGAGCACAAGATGGCCAATAGTGACGATGTGGCCGCCAAGAGCCCCCAGGAGAGCCGGCGTCTGAGCATCCAGCGCTGCATCGAGGACCTGGTGCACGCCTGCCAGTGTCGCAACGCCAACTGCTCGCTGCCGTCCTGCCAGAAGATGAAGAGGGTGGTGCAGCACACCAAGGTCTGCAAGCACAAGACCAACAGCGGCTGCCCCGTGTGCAAGCAGCTGATCGCCCTGTGCTGCTACCACGCCAAGCACTGCCAGGAGAACAAGTGTCCCGTCCCCTTCTGCCTCAACATCAAGCACAAGCTGCGGCAGCAGCAGCAGCTGCAGCACCGGCTGCGGCAGGCACGGTTGCTGAGGTGGAGGATGGCCGCCATGCAGGGCCGGGTCATGCAGAACTCCCAACACCCTCCCGCAGCCTAACACCCCTCAGACGCCCCAGCAACCGCCCTCCAGCCAGCCCCCAGACCCCCAGTGCAGCGGCGCTCGTGTCCCCTTCTTTCCCCAACACACAATGGGTCTTTCCCCAAGACCCATTGTTTGGCGTTGTTTTGCCCTGTGTTAGGATTGGTTCCCGTGGATTTGGGTTGGGATTGGTGTCTGTTGCTTTACTTCACTCCCACACAGTTCTTTCCCTCCATATCTACCACTCATGCAACGCATTACACGCCCGCTGTCATTCACATATTGCTTCTGTTATCCATTCATTTCTAAAATAAAATCGGATACTTTTTTGTCTGTCTCTAAGCCGGATGGTCTCCCTCTATTGCGGTGGTTTCACTAGGTTGTAACCGTACTGTTAAATCCGAAGGCTTCAGAATGAGTCCCTCCCCATCAGTAGGAGACTTTCAGAATTTAAAACTTCAGTATCAGTGTAACTGTTACTGCGACTGTTGGACACCAACTAGCGCAGCACGATCGGCTGGTTGGCGTGAGTGGGAGGGAGGCCCAATGTATGATTATTTTAAACAAAGAGGCGCCCGCCTGCTTCAACATATTTTATTTGATATCAATTGTATATACAAATGTACAGTATTTCAATGTATTGATAACATTGAATTTACTATCGATCAGCATGGACTACAGATATGTACAGGTCATTTGAAGAAAAGAGTCGGTTGAAATGATACACAGTGAGCTTTAAATAGACTGTGTGCAATAAAGAAGCTAAGGGCAGACCTCCTCCCACATGTCCCAGAGAGCATATAGTTACCTTGTTTAATGCAGAGACGGAGCACAGAAAACAAGTCACTTGCACAAAAGGATTTACAGTAGAATCCCTAAAAACACAGATTATATTAAAAAAAAAGTGAGCAGGTAAAGACAGGCGCGGAGCCGGGGGATGGCTTTCGGGACTGATACCCCGAATCTCACTTCTGAAGGCCCGGATATTTTTTAAGCTTCTTCATTGCCATCTAGTGGTAAGGACATGCAACAGCATGGATAATACTTTGCTACAAAATCATGGGCCTATTGTTGGCTATGCACAGTGGGAATACCACTTCTAAAATACAAGAAAGCAAACAAACGAACAATCCATCTCTGCAATCCTACTTTGAAACTACTCAAAGTAAGTCTCAATTTTGCCATTGTAGTTTACATAACAATCTCTAGAAGTCAATAGTTAAGTGGTTATTGTTGCTTTCCATTAAATAGTATTGTATTTAGCAGGCCTTGCAACTAAAAATGTAGACTATGAATTAGAAGGGGTTTACGATTTGCCAATGTCCGGCAGGTCACCCTAAAATGGACTAGAATGCAGGAAATCGCATCTTAGAATTTCAAAAATGTCTGGGGGAGAACCATAGATATATCTATTAACTAGATGCCTCGTCCGCGCTGCTGGCCAATGGAGTCGAACGTCACCACTGGCGGCCATCTTACCACAGTAAGCTGCTCACCCATAACATTGTGTTGGTAGTGATTCATGTACTTTTTAAACAACCATAACTTGCTCAATTTTCAACCAATTTTCAAACGGTTTGGTTTGTTATAATCGTCAGAGATGTAGTTATTACACTGCATACTTTTGATAGAATAATGAAAAATATAATAAGGTTCTAAAATATGTACAATGTCATAACCACGTTAATAACGTTTGTAATAAACCAAACCGTTTGTAAATCGGTTGAAAATTGAGCAAGTTATGGTTGTTTAAAAAGTACATGAATGACTACCAACAATGTTATGGCTGAGCAGCTTACTGTGGTAAGATGGCCGCCAGTGTTGACGTTCTAGACTGCGCCGTAGGGCATCTAGTTAATATATATATATATGGGGAGAACCCCCAGAACCCACTCAAGGCAAAGCCCCGGATGTACACAAAGTCTAGCTCCGCCCCTGGGTAAAGAGAGTCCTATAACGAAGCTGTGCGGATGTGTGGAGTTTAATCTGTGTGGAGCTGATCTCGACCCAGCGTTGATTTGGAGCTGCCGAAAGAGGGTAAGACTTCCTGGACAAGTATAAAAGTATAACGCGGGTGTGTGTGTGTGTGTGTGTGTGTGTGTGTGTGTGTGTGTGTGTGTGTGTGTGTGTGTGTGTGTGTGTGTGTGTGTGTGTGTGTGTGTGTGTGTGTGTGTGTGTGTGTGTGTGTGTGTGTGTGTGTGTGTGTGTGTGTGTGTGTGTGTGTGTTGCGGGCCACATGATCTAGGCCTATAGACTTGTCTGATCTTAAAGGCACCCAGTGCAACTTTATGTGAACATTCAATGAAAAATAAACATTCAATTTCTAGTCTTTTTTACACGTAGTAAGTTTCAATAACTCCATACCATTACATATCGACATTCAAGGAGCAAAGATGAGACGTCGCTGTGTGGTGAGAACTGATAGAAAATCGTAAACAACAACAATCGCCGGTGGGGAGAAGCCATTTTTCCATTGACTGGAAGCCTGCTTTATTTATTGTAGGTTGCAAAGAATAAAGAAAATGGCGGCATTGTTGTTGTTATCGATTTTCTATCAGTTCTCACCACACAACGACGTCTCATCTTTGCTGCTTGAATGTCGGTATGTAATGGTATGGAGTTATTGAAACTTACTACGTGTAAAAAAGACTAGAAATTGAATGTTTATTTTTAAGCCTCGAAAGTTGCACTGGGTGCCTTTTAAATCTGGCAACAATTTTTGATAACACATACTTTGTTAATTATCGAACATTATTCTATCAACCTATCAATCTTCAGAAGGTAGCAGAAACTCATTCCATGACGTCACTGTGTCAGCTACAGTATTTGCTCTTAAGCTTAATGCACCGCCTTACCAGCAGGTGGCACAACATCACACATAAACGGAATCTGCTATTAAACCCGTGCGTTGGGTGTCTGTTTTTTAATATTTCAAAATATACAAAATATAATAATTGGATGCATTTGTTGGAAGTTTGCCTATGCCAACCGAGGCCACTCTCCAACACAAATCATTTCTCAAAAGTCAGTTTTGACGGTGCATTTTGAAACTGTAGAAACTTTAGAAACATTGTTGATGATTACTATGATTGACATGTTTACTTCCGGTAAACCAGTTATAAGGCATACATATTGTTGCATATTCTCGAAGAAAGTTGTCCAATCCCGGGTTGCTTTAACTCTCCATTTATTATAAAGTCGTCGACATGTTTCGGCATGGTAAGTGAAGCTATAGGAGGGAATTCTAGGAATTGGTAGAACACGTGTGAGAGATAATAACTCTGGCTACTACGGGACATGGGCAAAGGCCCATGTCCCTTCGCGGGTGTCGCTGAAAAACTCTGGGGCGTTCACTCGACGTCCTCCGTACAGGACGTCAAGTGGGTGTGGCCTATGCAGTGGGCGTGGCCTAGTGGGCGTGGCCGGGGTGACGTTATGGCTTCGGCTTCTTCACTTAATTAAAGGTGAAGAGGGAGCAGCCTTCAATAACGTCATGCTCCCCTTGTGGCTATGTGAGGGTAACGCAGCTTATATGTTTGGTCCTACTTCCTAGTGGACAAGTGAGGGAAGCTTAGATTCTTAAAATACGTAACAATCCCTCCTTGGTCATCTTAGATGACCATACAATAATATTTTAAATCATAAACACCATTTACCACACCGAAAATATAGTCAAATTAGGATCAATCATCAACACCATCAACCGGAGTGGAAACAACTCTTGAAGAGAGAAAAAACCACTACGCGTCCCCATAACACTGAAACGGTATTCACATTGTGGGTCTCATTAGAAATACAGGTCATTATTTAACAATACTACAATGAACATAAATCTTGTTATCATACAATCACATGGCCAAACAGCACACAAACAAAACTATTCATAGAAATCCTGAGCTAATACTTTTGGTCATGTGCTACAAGGTCATACAATTTTCATCATGTGCAAAAGTAAAGTAAAAATTGGTAGTCATAATACAATTTTAAAAAATTCAAGATTATTGATAGCCTAGCATGGATTCGGGTGGTTCAGGTGATCTTCGTGCATTGGTTCGCTGTTGCATGTGGGTGGTTTGGGCATGGATTCTGTCGCCGTCGGGCCTGTAGTTCATGAACCCAAGACTCGTCCCTCCTTGTCAAGGGCTCAACTCAGAGAGGTTACTCCTACATCATGGGAGCCTCCAAACAGGTTCTCCGTCGTCGTCGTGTCAGCAACAGGTGGCCTGTAAACAACCGTCTCAAAGATCAACAGTACCATTATCAATGCAGCGATTCAGAAATAACGGGTTGCACTCGCAACCAAGCAATACTACCAAATAATAAACATAGTCTGGTATGGTTGTTTTAAAATGTGTTATTCAAGTAAATCCGGGATATTGATTATCTTAAATACAGTCGATTCTACTAGAATAGTATAGGTGTTGACTATTCTACATATTACAGCTGGATAGGGTCGGGCCCCTCAGGTAATGTAAGCCTGAATGGCACTTGGCACTTCTGTAGTGCCCACTGCTGTGGTGATCAGCAGATGCAGTAGCCCTCGTGCGCAGGGAATACAACGGCAGCCGGTGACAATTAACACGGTCTCTGCATTTATTCCCGCGACGGGCACTTACTGGATTCTGCCTTTCCACCTCCCAGACATATTCTCCATCCATCCAGTGAAAGGGTCATTAATGCCGGAGTTCTCTGCCAATTCTAACCTGAGGGATTGTAATCATACCAGCGCCCTGGCCACCAACCCATCCGGTGCGATTCAAATCCTGCTGTTATTTGATCTCCTCATGTGACTGTTAGTCCTTGCTCGGCGGTGGTAGTTTGTAGGCTCCGGGTGTGTCTGCATCTGGTTCTGGAACTTTTTGCTTCTATTGCAGAAATACACACTCATGTACAGCAGTTAGTTGTTCAAAAACATATTTCCATGAATTCTAATTAGGGGTCCAAGCCAACAGGTTGGATCCCTATTGTTTTTGTAAGGATTTTTAGGGGTCCAAGCCAACAGGTTGGATCCCTATTGTTTTTGTAAGGATTATTAGGGGTCCAAGCCAACAGGTTGGATCCCTATTGTTTTTGTAAGGATTATTATTATTATTCCGACGTGCTAATCCTAAAAGTGTGCCCACAGCCCAAACCGTAAATGGTGCCGACACGCCAATTGCATGACTAGATCCAGGTCCCTGAGTTCTAAGCAGACGACAAAATCCAGACACGCCGAACACTAGGTGGCGCTATACCAAGGGAAAACGCGTTTGGGGCTATAACTCCCACACCGAACCTCCCACAGTCAAAAACTTGTACCCACATATTCACTGGAGTCTGCTGCATCTTTTGGCATAGGCCACGCCCATTTGCGTCTAGAATTTTTTTTCGCAAAATCGCGAAAACCGCAAAACTGTATTTTCGCTACTCCTCCCACATTTCTTGACCAATTGACACCAAACTTTGCACACGACATCTTCAGACGCACACGCAAAGAATGCACGAAACACTTTTTTGATGCGACCTTTGACGACGAAACGGTAGCATTTTGAATATTGGTTTATGAGCTTAATTTGATGTGGAAAATCAAAAATCCAAAGAAATCCAAAATTAGACATCGGAACGAGTCCAAATTGTACACACATGTTGGTGCTAACCTTAACGGCGTTCGATAAAAAATTCGGAAAATTACGCCCTCAGGGGGCGCAATAAACGAGGAAATTGTATATCTTCTAATTGGCCAAAGGAATGTTCTTCAAACTCAAGGGAAACCATCAAGGGGCAAACCCGAGCCTATATAGAAAATATGGCCAAGAATTATTAATGTGGGCGGGAGTTATTTGGCAAAGGAAAATTGTCTTTGGAAAATTTCGCCACAGGGCGGCGCCAAAAAACGACGACATTGTCTATCTCCTATTTGGCCAATGGAATGTTCTGAAAACGCGTTTTAGGCTATAACTCCCACACCGAAGCTCCCACAGTCAAAACCTTTATATCCACATGTTGTTCACGGTAGCGTTTTGAATACTTGCTTCGCGTTGTGCCGGCGAAATGCACATTTCTTGTCGCGTTGTGCCGGCGAAATGCACACTTCTTGGACCCCTGCATAACTGCTTGCAGTTCTAGTTAGGGGTCCAAGCCAACAGGTTGGATCCCTATTGTTTTTGTAAGGATTTTTCTTCCTATTATTAGGGGTCCAAGCCAACAGGTTGGATCCCTATTGTTTTTGTAAGGATTTTTCTTATTATTCCAGCAGCTAAAAGTGGTACTACAGCCCAAACCGTAAATGGTGCACACACGCCAATTACATGACTAGATCCAGGTCCGTGAGGTGACGGCAGACGACAAAAACCAGACACGCCGGCCACTAGGTGGCGCTATACCAAGGAATACGCGTTTGGGGCTATAACTCCCACACCGAAACTCCCACATTCAAAAACTTGTACACACAGATGCACTGGAGTCTGCTGCATCTTTTGGCCTAGGCCACGCCCATTTGCGTCTAGAATTTTTTTTCGCAAAATCGCGAAAACCGTAAAACTGTTTTTTCCCTACTCCTCCCACATTTCTCGCCCGATCAACACCAAACTTTGCACACAACATCGTCAGACGCACACGCAAAGAATGCATGAAACACTTTTTTGATCCGTCCTTCGACGACGAAACGGTAGCGTTTTGAATATTGGTTTATTAGCTGAATTAGACGTGGAATATCAAAAATCCAAAGAAATCCAAAATTAGACATCGGATCGAGTCCAAATTTTACACACATGTTGGTGTTAATCTTAATGTCGTTCGATAAAAATTTCGGAAAAATTCGCCATTAGGGGGCGCAATAAACGAGGAAATTGTATATCTTCTACAAAATTTCGCCGCGAAAACGCTACCCTGACTTCTTGCTACTCCTACCACAGTCAAATCCTTTGTATCCACAGGTTCAGGGTAGCGTTTCGAACACATGCTTCACGTTGTGCCGGCAAAACGCACATTTCTTGTCGCGTTGTGCCGGCGAAATGCACACTTCTTGGACCCCTGCATAACTGCTTGCAGTTCTAGTTAGGGGTCCAAGCCAACAGGTTGGATCCCTATTGTTTTTGTAAGGATTATTATTATTAGGGGTCCAAGCCAACAGGTTGGATCCCTAT
The DNA here is from genome assembly GCF_902167405.1 of Gadus morhua. Classification (NCBI taxonomy): domain Eukaryota; kingdom Metazoa; phylum Chordata; class Actinopteri; order Gadiformes; family Gadidae; genus Gadus; species Gadus morhua. The sequence continues at coordinate 24,813,699 of NC_044050.1, read as the reverse complement.
TGTTTTTGTAAGGATTTTTTTTATTATTATTATTATTCCCCCCTAGAAGTGGGCCCACAGCCCAAACCGTAAATGGTGACGACACGCCAATTGCATGAATAGATCCAGGTCCCTGAGTTCTAGGCAGACGACAAAATCCAGACACGCCGGCCGCTAGGTGGCGCTATACCAAGGAATACGCGTTTGGGGCTATAACTCCCACACCGAACCTCCCACATTCAAAACCTTGTACACACATATTCACTGGAGTCTGCTGCATCTTTTGGCATAGGCCACGCCCATTTGCGTCTGGATTTTTTTTTCGCAAAATCGCGAAAACCGCAAAACTGTTTTTTCCCTAGTCCTCCCACATTTCTTGACCAATCGACACCAAACTTTGCACACGACATCTTCAGACGCACACGCAAAGAATGCTTGAAACACTTTTTTGATCCGTCTTTCGATAACGAAACGGTAGCGTTTTGAATATTGGTTTATTAGCTAAATTAGACGTGGAAAATTAAAAATCCAAAAAAATACAAAATTAGACATCGGATCGAGTCCAAATTCTACACACATGTTGGTGCTAACCTTAATGACGTTCGATAAAAATTTCGGAAAATTTCGCCATTAGGGGGCGCAATAAACGAGGAAATTGTATATCTTCTAATTGGCCAAAGGAATGTTCTTCAAACTCAAGGGAAACCATCAAGGGGCAAACCCGAGTCTATATAGAAAATATGGCCAAGAATTATTTGTATGGGCGGGAGTTATTTGGCAAAGGAAAATTGTCTTTGGAAAATTTCGCCACAGGGCGGCGCCAAAAAACGACGACATTGTCTATCTCCTATTTGGCCAATGGAATGTTCTGAAAACGCGTTTTAGGCTATAACTCCCACACCGAAGCTCCCACAGTCAAAACCTTTACATCCACATGTTGTTCACGGTAGCGTTTTTAATACTTCCTTCGCGTTGTGCCGGCGAAATGCACATTTCTTGTCGCGTTGTGCCGGCGAAATGCACACTTCTTGGACCCCTGCATAACTGCTTGCAGTTCTAGTTATTATACTTACCCCCCTAAAAGTGGTACCACAGCCCAAACCGTAAATGGTGCACACACGCCAATTACATGACTAGATCCAGATCTCTTCGGACTACGCAGACGACAAAATCCAGACACGCCGGTCACTAGGTGGCGCTATACCAAGGAATACGCGTTTGGGGCTATAACTCCCACACCGAACCTCCCACATTCAAAACCTTGTACACACAGCTTCACTGGAGTCTGCTGCATCTTTTGGCATAGGCCACGCCCATTTGCGTCTATAATTTTTTTTCGCAAAATCGCGAAAACCGCAAAAATGTTTTTTCCCTACTCATCCCACATTTCTAGACCAATCGACACCAAACTTTGCACACTACATCTTCAGACGCACACGCAAAGAATGCATGAAACACTTTTTTGATGCGACCTTTGACGACGAAACGGTATCGTTTTTAATATTTGTTTATTAGCTAAATTAGACGTGAAAAATCCAAAATCCAAAAAAAACCAAAATTACACATCGGATCGAGTCCAAATTTAACACACATGTTAGCGCCACCCTTAACGACGTTCGAATAAAAATTCGGAAAATTACGCCCTAAGGGGGCGCTATAAACGAGGAAATTGTATATCTTCTAATTGGCCAAAGGAATGTTCTTCAAACTCAAGGGAAACCATCAAGGGGCAAACCCGAGTCTATATAGAAAATATGGCCAAGAATTATTAATGTGGGCGGGAGTTATTTGGCAAAGGATAATTCTCTTTGGAAAATTTCGCCACAGGGCGGCACCAAAAAACGACGACATTGTCTATCTCCTATTGGGCCATGGAATGTTCTGAAAACGCGTTTTAGGCTATAACTCCCACACCGAAGCTCCCACAGTCAAAACCTTTATATCCACAAAAAACGACGACATTGTCTATCTCCTATTGGGCCATGGAATGTTCTGAAAACGCGTTTTAGGCTATAACTCCCACACCGAAGCTCCCACAGTCAAAACCTTTATATCCACATGTTGTTCACGGTAGCATTTTGAATACTTGCTTCGCGTTGTGCCGGCGAAACGCACATTTCTTGTCGCGTTGTGCCGGCGAAATGCACACTTCTTGGACCCCTGCATAACTGCTTGCAGTTCTAGTTATTCTTCCCCCCTTGAAAGTGATACTACAGCCCAAACCGTAAATGGTGCACACGCGCCAATTGCATGACTTGATCCAGAATCGGCACCGCTACTCAGATAACAAAATCCAGACACGCCGGCCCCTAGGTGGCGCTATACCAAAGAATACGCGTTTGGGGCTATAACTCCCACACCGAACCTCCCACAGTCAAAAACTTGTACCCACATATTCACTGGAGTCTGCTGCATCTTTTGGCATAGGCCACGCCCATTTGCGTCTATAATTTTTTTTCGCAAAATCGCGAAAACCGCAAAACAGTTTTTTCCCTACTCCTCCCACATTTCTTGACCAATCGACACCAAACTTTGCACACGACATCTTCAGACGCACACGCAAAGAATGCACGAAACACTTTTTTGATGCGACCTTTGACGTCGAAACGGTAGCGTTTTGAATATTGGTTTATTAGCTAAATTAGACGTGGAAAATTAAAAATCCAAAAAAATCCAAAATTAGACATCGGATCGAGTCCAAATTCTACACACATGTTGGAGCTAACCTTATTGACGTTCGATAAAAATTTCGGAATATTTCGCCATTAGGGGGCGCAATAAACGAGGAAATTGTATATCTTCTACAAAATTTCGCCGCGAAAACGCTACACTGACTTCTCGCTACTCCTACCACAGTCAAATCCTTTGTATCCACAGGTTCAGGGTAGCGTTTTGAACACATGCTTCGCGTCGTGCCGGCGAAACGCACATTTCTTGTCGCGTTGTGCCGGCGAAATGCACACTTCTTGGACCCCTGCATAACTGCTTGCAGTTCTAGTTAGGGGTCCAAGCCAACAGGTTGGATCCCTATTGTTTTTGTAGTGTTTATTATTATTATACTTACCTCCCTAAAAGTGTGCCCACAGCCCAAACCGTAAATGGTGCCGACACGCCAATTGCATGACTAGATCCAGATCCGTGGGGACTACGCAGACGACAAAATCCAGACATGCCGGCCACTAGGTGGCGCTATACCAAGGAATACGCGTTTGGGGCTATAACTCCCACACCGAACCTCCCACAGTCAAAAACTTGTACGCACATATGCACTGGAGTCTGCTGCATCTTTTGGCATAGGCCACGCCCATTTGCGTCTATAATTTTTTTTCGCAAAATCGCAAAAACCGCAAAACCGTTTTTTCCCTACTCCTCCCACATTTCTTGACCAATCGACACCAAACTTTGCACACGGCATCTTCAGACGCACACGCAAAGAATGCTCGAACACTTTTTTGATCCGACCCTCGACGACGAAACGGTAGCGTTTTGAACATTGGTTTATTAGCTACGTTTTACGCCGAAACGCAAAAATTCAAAAAATACCAAAATTAGACATCGGATCAAGCCCAAATTTTAGACGCATGTCAGTGTTACCCTTAATGGCGTTGAATAAAAAAAACTGAATTTTTCGCCATTAGGGGGCGCAATAAACGAGGAAATTGTATATCTTCTATTTGGCCAGAGGAATGTTATTCAAACTATAAGGGAACCATCAAGGGGCAAACCCGAGTCTATATAGAAAATATGGGCAAGAATTATTAATGTGGGCGGGAGTTATTTGGCAAAGGAAAATTGTCTTTGGAAAATGTCGCCACAGGGCGGCGCCAAAAAACGACGACATTGTCTATCTCCTATTTGGCCAATGGAATGTTCTGAAAACGAGTTTTAGGCTATAACTCCCACACCGAAGCTCCCACAGTCAAAACCTTTATATCCACAGGTTCAGGGTAGCGATTTGAATACTTGCTTCGCGTTCTGCCGGCGAAACGCACATTTCTTGTCGCGTTGTGCCGGCGAAATGCACACTTCTTGGACCCCTGCATAACTGCTTGCAGTTCTAGTTATACTACCTCCCCGTGAAAGTGGAACCACAGCCCAAACCGTAAATGGCGCACACGCGCCAATTGCATGACTAGATCCAGAATCGGCACCGCTACTCAGATAACAAAATCCAGACACGCCGGTCACTAGGTGGCGCTATACCAAGGAATACGCGTTTGGGGCTATAACTCCCACACCGAACCTCCCAGAGTCCAAAAACTTGTACACACAGATGCACTGGAGTCTGCTGCATCTTTTGGCCTAGGCCACGCCCATTTGCGTCTATGAATATTTTTCGCTAAATCGCGAAAACCGCAAAAATGTTTTTTCGCTACTCCTCCCACATTTCTTGACCAATCGACACAAAACTTTGCACACGACATCTTCAGACCTACACCAAAAGAATGCATGAAACACTTTTTTGATCCGACCTTTGACGACGAAACGGTAGCGTTTTGAATATTGGTTTATGAGCTAAATTAGACGTGGAAAATCAAAAATCCAAAAAATTCAAAATTACACATCGGAACGAGTCCAAATTGTGCACACATTTTGGTGCTAACCTTAATGTCGTACGATAAAAATCTCGGAAAATTTCGCCATTAGGGGGCGCAATAAACGAGGAAATTGTATATCTTCTACAAAATTTCGCCGCGAAAACGCTACACTGACTTCTCGCTACTCCTACCACAGTCAAATCCTTTGTATCCACAGGTTCAGGGTAGCGTTTTGAACACATGCTTCGCGTTGTGCCGGCGAAACGCACATTTCTTGTCGCGTGACCTACACCAAAAGAATGCATGAAACACTTTTTTGATCCGACCTTTGACGACGAAACGGTAGCGTTTTGAATATTGGTTTATGAGCTAAATTAGACGTGGAAAATCAAAAATCCAAAAAATTCAAAATTACACATCGGAACGAGTCCAAATTGTGCACACATGTTGGTGCTAACCTTAATGTCGTACGATAAAAATCTCGGAAAATTTCGCCATTAGGGGGCGCAATAAACGAGGAAATTGTATATCTTCTACAAAATTTCGCCGCGAAAACGCTACACTGACTTCTCGCTACTCCTACCACAGTCAAATCCTTTGTATCCACAGGTTCAGGGTAGCGTTTTGAACACATGCTTCGCGTTGTGCCGGCGAAACGCACATTTCTTGTCGCGTTGTGCCGGCGAAATGCACACTTCTTGGACACCTGCATAACTGCTTGCAGTTCTAGTTTTAATTGTTTTACAGTATCTACTTTGGTTTAATTTCACACTACATCCCTCCTTGCGCATTGCTTCAGCCATGTGCATTGAATGACAACCAAAGCTAACAACACCGTAGTGTAACCAAGTTGCTATAACCAAAAAGATGTAAAAGGGAAATAACAATGTTAAAATTTGCATGTTCAATATCACTTCTGTGTTAACCGTATCTCATAATAACATTTACCTTCATCATACTACCCGATTGTCCTACACTAACTATGTATATTGGATGACCTAATCTTCATTTATTCTACCTATTGCTCGCATTTGATGTTGTCCACACTATGATTCACTCCTATGTACATCGCATACCACATCAAACGTGAATACGCCTTATTCTCTGCACAACATCCTATTGCGCCACTTTCTGCATACCACATCAAACGTGAATATGTCTTAGCAAAGTGAAGTAAAGTAAAACCCAGTTTTATCTTTACTTATTTTATAGCTATACATGTCCCGGACACGTTCATTACTATTTCCAAAACAGTTTTTTTAGCTACGCAGGTCCCAGACCTAACTATACCATTACATGAACAGTATTTATTATTATAATTATCTAGTTTTTTGTTGGTCAACATCAAATCGATACATTAATTCAACCTTCTGACTTACTGACCCACCCGATTTCTCCCCGTGTGAGCCCGCGAATGACAACTCTCCCGGGGCCTCCCCATGAGCCCCACCGCCACCACTCCCCGTGTGAGCCCGCGATTGTACTCTCCCGGAGCCTCCCATTGAGCTCCACCGTTACCACCTCAGAACTCTGCAGGAACGATTAGTCGATTAACGCGTGGCTCGGAGGCTCCTCAAGGAGTGCAACAATCCTACGTCTTGACACCTGGTGCAGTCGACGTGTGGCTCGGGGGCTCCCAGGAAGTGCCACAATCCTACGTCTGACACCTGGTGAATCTTGAGCTCAAGATTCACCAGGTGTCAATCAAAACCGTCTAAACTAGGTAGAATAAAGAGTCATCCAAACTTACAACAATTATGCACATCTTGGTATTAAATATATGGTGATATTCTATAAACAAAACAAAAACTGAACCTAAAAGAAAAATTCAGAAGTTATCGGTTGAAACAAATGTTATTGTAATTGAATTACAGCAGTTGAGCTAACTCCCGCCTTGTGCACCGGTTAAAACCATGTGCATCATTTATTAATTAAACATATTGTTTTAGCAGTTGAACCCTGTGTCTATTTGAACCATCCTGGTTCTCTAATATCATTGTGCATGACACAACCCGTGTCTATTGCACTCCTGTTTTGATACACAAAACGCATGAAAACAGACAGAACGGCCCAGCAACCTTGAAAAACATAATGTCTGAGTGTTAGGCATTCGTTACTGCATATACTGCTATTTCCTGAAGAGAGAGAGAGAGAATATTAAGATCAATGCACACAAACACAGGTTGCAAAGGCTAAATTTACATCCTGGTTCCAACACATGGCTAGGTGTGAGGGTTTGAGGGTTTGAGGGGGCAAGGGGCAATTTAACTAACAATAGAGAGGCGAGTTGCCTTCTCTAAGCAATATGAATAAGGAAGGGTAGGGGAAGAGAACGTTTGCAGGGACAAAGGGTGGGGAGGGGGGGATCTGACGATCGGACTTGGGACAAAGGGTGGGGGGGGGGGGGGGGGGGGTCTGACTACCGGACCTGGAAGACTGGGACAAAGGGTGGGGGGGGGGGTTACACGTGTGTAGGGGGCCTGGAGGGTCTTTTACCTTTAATAATTCATCGTCTTTAATAACAAAATACCAACAGACTTGAATGTAAAATGAAACATGCAGTCTAGGGTGGCATTTAGCGGATCGGCAGATAAGATAGTATGCACTCCGAACGTCCGCTATGGTGCTACTGCTTAGGAACACAGATCGTGCCGGCCTCAGCGGAGAAGTGAAAGATAACTCGTTAATATACTATTTTGGCCCGATCTATACAGAGACCGATAGTGGAGGGCTTCACCTCTCAACCAGTACCAAGAATGATCGTTAACGACGAGTACTAAAAACAACTCAAGTGTGAAGAAAGGGGGAGGTTGGGCCTTCAGTGTTCCTTGCAACCGTTGATCTACACGTGTTGTTATGCTAAGCCTCTGGAGCAGTACAATCGGTCGGTGGCTAAAACAAATTTACACCTAATTGTTCTTATAACCAATCCTATTGCAGATTAAATCTTTAAGACAATGAGTTCTACTTACCTCAGACGTGTGTGGCCTGTGGAAGTTGTTTTAGCGTCGCGCCCGCCGGGATTCTCGGGACTTCTTCCAAACGTCGGTGGTCACCATCTGTTGCATATTCTCGAAGAAAGTTGTCCAATCCCGGGTTGCTTTAACTCACTTCATTTATTATAAAGTCGTCGGCATGTTTCGGTATGGTAACTGAAGCTATACGGAGGGAATTGTATCTAACACGAGTGAGAGATAATAACTCTGGCTACTACGGGACATGGGCAAAGGCCCATGTCCCCTCGCGGGTGTCGCTGAAAAATCTCTGGGGCGTTCACTCGACGTCCTCCGTACAGGACGTCAAGTGGGTGTGGCCTATGCAGTGGGCGTGGCCTAGTGGGCGTGGCCGGGGTGACGTTATGGCTTCGGCTTCTTCACTTAATTAAAGGTGAAGAGGGAGCAGCCTTCAATAACGTCATGCTCCCCTTTTGGCTATGTGAGGGTAACGCAGCTTATATGTTTGGTCCTACTTCCTAGTGGACAAGTGAGGGAAGCTTAGATTCTTAAAATACGTAACAATATTCAATTGTATCATACCTATCTAAATCAAACGATGTTTACTATGATGAATTCATTAGGCCATGGCCACCATGGTCGCCATATTGTCGGACCCGGTTATCGTTGCTTGCAACTATATTAATTATTCATATTCCGGATTGGTATTGTTTACAGCTGTTTACAGAAAATTGAACCTCAAACAGTTTGGCTGTGCAGGTTGCATAGAATAACACATAAACAGCATCTACCATTAAACCAGTGTATGTGTGTGGGTTTTTGATTGTCTCTGTTATGGATTACGGGAGCAAAAAAAATAAACTGCAGAAGAAAGACAGAAGCATAGTTGCGTCTAGGAGTAATGACTACAACCATGACTACAACCAAGAACGTTTGCTCGAGCTGTCAACATCGTTCTGCGTGATCTTGACCTTGGACCATTCTTCCAAGTATGAGTATGAGCACCGAGCATGCAAAAGTCTGTTCTTTGCATTCTCGGTATTGAGACCATGGTGGTCAACCATGGTGTTTGAATTCCATCAGTAACAGTGGATTCACTGATACTCTAACACCTAAACCTAACCTGTAAACCTTACCATAACCATCACCATAACTAGGTTGATTGGCTATAACCTAAAACCAGATCAGCTGGACTAGGTCCAGAGAGGTGGAGGGTCAAGCTCCGCCCCTTTTGCTCCCCCTTTTTCCCCACACTAACTCATGGTTTCTATCGGCCTCTCTCCTTATCTGCCGTCAGGACGTTGACCTGCGTGTTCATTGCTACATCATGGAGGAGCATAAGATGGCCAACAGGGATCCCAAGATGGAGCAGCAGCGGGCCACCATGACGAGGAGAAGGAGGATGGCAATCATGCAGGGCAGGGTCATGCCTGGGGCAAGTTGCAACTCCTCAACATCCTTAAGTCCAACCCCCAGCCAATTGCAGCATTCATCTGCAAATTAATATTCCTAAAAAATAGAGGAAGCACTAAAACACAATAACGAAAGTCGCATGTGTCCAGTATAGTAATACATTTGGATACTGGTTTAGAGTCACTGGGTCACACGACATGGAAACTATTGAAAATACTTATATGTGTATAATATTATTTTGGCCCAGGGCATGATGGCGGCCCACGGCGGAGGCAGCATGGTGGGGCAGACGGCGGGCCAGCAGCCCCCACAGCAGGCCCAGAGGATGCTGGTTCCTCAGCAGCCCGGCAACATCGCGCCCAACGGCCTCCAGGACCTCCTCCGCACGCTCAGGTCTCCCAGCTCACCCCAGCAGCAGCAGCAAGTCCTCAACATCCTCAAGTCCAACCCCCCTCTCATGGCAGCTTTCATCAAGCAGAGAGCGGCCAAGTACCAGTTGCAGCAGGCCCAGGCGGCCCCTCCCCCAGCAGAACAGCTGGTAGCTTCACCTGATTCTGGCTCTCCCTGATGGGGACCGTTTGTTTGGCTTTTTGTTCGCTCTGGGTTTGGATTGCTTCCTGTCGATTGGGGTTGGGACTGGTTTCTTTTGCCTTACTTAACCCACACAAAGGTCCTCCATATCTACCACTCATGCAACGCATTATAAGCCCGCTGTCGTTCACATATTTCATTAAATGCTAAAATAAAATCGGATATATCTTTTTCTTTGTCTCTCGGATGGTCTCCCTCTATTACCGGGATTTCATTAGGTTGTGACCATATTGGTCAAGTTGGAAAGCCTGAGATTGAGCCCCTCCCAATGAGTCGGGGGGGGGGGGGAATTGTATGCAGATAATTTCTGCAGATTAATATACATATAAAATAGAGAAAGCACTAAAATACCATAACAAGTGGTGTGTCTTAATTGTCCAGTTACGTCATACAATGTGATGCTGGATTGGAGCCACTTACTGATGGGGTCTGATTGCAGACACCTGTCCGCAATCAGACCCCATCACCTCAGCAGACCTGGTGCTCCATACTCCCCCTGCAGGCCAGACGCTGCCCCACCTCCACAGAGACCCATTGTTTGGCGTTGTTTTGCCATGGGTAGGGATTGGTTCCCGTGGATTTGGGTTGGGATTGGTGTCTGTTGCTTTACTTTCCAAGTATGAAGAGCAAGTACGTTCTCCCCAAGACCACAAGTTTGTTCTTTGCATTCTCGGTATTGAGACCATGGTGGTCAACCATGGTGTTCGAATTCCATCAGAAACAGTGGATTCACTGATACTCTAACCCCTAAACCTAACCATAACCTGTAAAGCTTACATAACCCTCACCATAACTAGGTTGATTGGGGTTTAGGTTATAGCCAATCAGCTGGACTAGGTCCAGAGAGGTGGAGGGTCAAGCTCCGCCCCTTTGGCTCCGCAGTGAGCCCCACTTGGCATCCCTGGCTCATAGATTGCAATAGAAAGTCACCCCCCTTTTCCCCACATTAACTCATGGTTTCTATCGGCCTCTCTCCCTCTCTGTCGCCAGGACGATGTGGCCGCCAAGAGCCCCCAGGAGAGCCGGCGTCTGAGCATCCAGCGCTGCATCGAGTGCCTGGTCCACGCCTGCCAGTGTCGCAACGCCAACTGCTCCCTGCCGTCCTGCCAGAAGACGAAGAGGGTGGTGCAGCACACCAAGAATTGCAAGCGCAAGACCAACGGCAGCTGCCCCGTGTGCAAGCAGCTGATCAGCTACCACGCCAAGCACTGCCAGGAGAACAAGTGTCCCGTCCCCTTCTGCCTCAACATCAGGCACAAGCTGCGGCAGCGGCAGCTGCAGGAGCGGCTGCAGCAGGCGCAGATGATGAGGAGGAGGATGGCCGCCATGCAGGGCCAGGTCATGCAGAACTCCCAACACCCTCCCACTGCCTAACACCCCTCAGACGCCCCAGCAACCGCCCTCCAGCCAGCCCCCAGACCCCCAGTGCAGCGGCGGTCATGTCCCCTTCTTTCCCCAACACTCATTGCGGCTCTCCCTCATGGAGACCCATTGTTTGGCGTTGCTTTGCCCTGGGTTAGGATTGGTTCCCGTGGATTTGGGTTGGGATTGGTGTCTGTTGCTTTACTTAACTCCCACACAGTTCTGTTCCTCCATATCTAGCACTCATGCAACGCATTACACGCCCGCTGTCATTCACATATTGCTTCTGTTATCCATTCATTTCTAAAATAAAATCGGATACTTTTTCGTCTGTCTCTAAGCCGGATGGTCTCCCTCTATTGCTGTGGTTTCACGGTTGTAACCGTACTGGTAAAGTCCGAAGGCTTCAGAATGCGTCTGAAGGCTTCAGAATGCGTCCCTCCCCATCAGTAGGAGGGAGACTTTCAGAATTTAAAACTTCAGTATCAGTGTAACTGTTACTGCGACTGTTGGACACCAACTAGCGCAGCGCGATCGGCTGGTTGGCGTGAGTGGGAGGGAGGCCCAATGTATGATTATTTTAAACAAAGAGGCGTCCGCCCGCTTCAACATATTTTATTTGATATATCAATTGTATATACAAATGTACAGTATTTACATGCATTGATAACATTGAATTTACTATCGATCAGCATGGACTACAGATATGTATAGGTCATTTGAAGAAAAGAGTCGGTTGAAATGATACACAGTGAGCTTTAAATAGACTGTGTGCAATAAAGAAGCTAAGGGCAGACCTCCTCCCACATGTCCCAGAGAGCATAGTTACCTTGTTTAATGCAGAGACGGAGCACAGAAAACAAGTCACTTGCACAAAAGGATTTACAGTAGAATCCCTAAAAACACAGATTATATTAAAAAAAAAGTGAGCAGGTAAAGACAGGCGCGGAGCCGGGGGATGGCTTTCGGGACTGATACCCCGAATCTCACTTCTGAAGGCCCGGATATTTTTTAAGCTTCTTCATTGCCATCTAGTGGTAAGGACATGCAACAGCATGGATAATACTTTGCTACAAAATCATGGGCCTATTGTTGGCTATGCACAGTGGGAATACCACTTCTAAAATACAAGAAAGCAAACAAACGAACAATCCATCTCTGCAATCCTACTTTGAATCTACTCAAAGTAAGTCTCAATTTTGCCATTGTAGTTTACATAACAATCTCTAGAAGTCAATAGTTAAGTGGTTATTGTTGCTTTCCATTAAATAGTATTGTATTTAGCAGGCCTTGCAACTAAAAATGTAGACTATGAATTAGAAGGGGTTTACGATTTGCCAATGTCCGGCAGGTCACCCTAAAATGGACTAGAATGCAGGAAATCGCATCTTAGAATTTCAAAAATGTCTGGGGGAGAACCAGGCCCGGTTCCAGAACAGAATGCCTTGGGGTGCATCTGAGATTACAGGGGGTGCACCAGTACTAAGCCTACTAAAACCAGCTACCCAGCTTCAGTTCAGACTTCGCTTTTTTACACACAGGCCTTTCCTACCATAGACAAGCACTTCTGCGTTGTTCTACTGACATGTTGGAACATTTCAGCTGCAACATTAGCTTATTGATATCTTAGATAGCTTTGAATATGAGATAGGTTTTTGATATGTGTGATGTGTGAGGTGTAAAAAAGAACAGAATTCTACACAAAAAAAAAAACATGTGACTGCAATTCAAAAATAACGTTTATTTTTTATAAATTGTGGCAGGATATTTGACAGAACAAATAATTGTACATTGCCACTTACAAATAAAACAGATTTTAGCTGAACAAGGAAAGAACACCTTCAGACTTTGAACTTTGAACAAAAGTAATCAGTATAATACTCTTAAAGTTAACACGATTGTAAATAAATACAATAAAAATAAATATGGGTTCTTATGAACATAATACATTTAATACATGTATTGGATATCCAACGGATACATAAATGTTGCTGCCGAAGAAGTTCAACGTCACTACCGTGCGCACCATAGATACAGTATACTATATGGGTGCGTGCATTTTGCACACGACGCCGGCATGACACACGATGCCAGCCGGCGGCCAATCACAGCAGCGCTGATATAGAGCGACAAACCGACAACATTGCGACCTCGAGTGTGATATTGCTTTATACAACGGTTATACTAGTAAAATGTACTGTTAATAATAATAATTGACAATAGATTGTGATTTGTTTGTCTTTTTAATCATATAAACGAATGAAATTGCTTCCGGCAACAAAAATAGATCACCACTGAGCGGTCAGATTGATGTTGGATGCTCATATCTCAACGGTATTTAATGGAAATTGTCACAAGTTTCATTACAATTTGTTTTGTGAGCAAGTATTTTATTATTTTTATCATATTTATATAAAAAAAAATCTTTTTTTTTTTTTTATTGAGGGTGCAAACATTTTTTTGGGGGGTGCAATGCATGCTTATGCACCCCCGTAGAACCGGGCCTGGGGAGAACCATAGATATATCTATTAACTAGATGCCTCGTCCGCGCTGCTGGCCAATGGAGTCGAACGTCACCACTGGCGGCCATCTTACCACAGTAAGCTGCTCACCCATAACATTGTGTTGGTAGTGATTCATGTACTTTTTAAACAACCATAACTTGCTCAATTTTCAACCAATTTTCAAACGGTTTGGTTTGTTATAATCGTCAGAGATGTAGTTATTACACTGCATACTTTTGATAGAATAATGAAAAATAGAATAAGGTTCTAAAATATGTACAATATCATAACCACGTTAATAACGTTTGTAATGAACCAAACCGTTTGTAAATCGGTTGAAAATTGAGCAAGTTATGGTTGTTTAAAAAGTACATGAATCACTACCAACAATGTTATGGCTGAGCAGCTTACTGTGGTAAGATGGCCGCCAGTGTTGACGTTCTAGACTGCGCCGTAGGGCATCTAGTTAATATATATATATATATATATATATATGGGGAGAACCCCCAGAACCCACTCAAGGCAAAGCCCCGGATGTACACAAAGTCTAGCTCCGCCCCTGGGTAAAGAGAGTCCTATAACGAAACTGTGCGGATGTGTGGAGTTTAATCTGTGTGGAGCTGATCTCGACCCACCGTTGATTTGGAGGATCGCTGCCGAAAGAGGGTAAGACTTCCTGGACAAGTATAAAAGTATAACGCGTGTGTGTGTGTGTGTGTGTGTGTGTGTGTGTGTGTGTGTGTGTGTGTGTGTGTGTGTGTGTGTGTGTGTGTGTGTGTGTGTGTGTGTGTGTGTGTGTGTGTGTGTGTGTGTGTTGCGGGCCACATGATCTAGGCCTATAGACTTGTCTGATCTTAAATCTGGCAACAATTTTTGATAACATATACTTTGTTAATTATCGAACATTATTCTATCAACCTATCAATCTTCAGAAGGTAGCAGAAACCTGTAACTTTCCATACACATAGGGGGCACCTCCAGTGGTGTAGTCTACGTGATACGCAGGTATACGCCGTATACCCACTAGGAACGCACCAGGATTTGCGTATACCCACTTAAAAATGTGCACGGATACGTATCAATCGTCTTGTGACAGATCTTTCACTTCTGTGTTTATTTTTCGCAAATACCGGTTGGGTATAACTGCAATAAAATACTTTTAGCAGGGGAAGTTATCTCCTACATTCACCATTCATAAAATTCCCCCTGCGCGCTAGGGCTCTGCCATGTCTCTGTTACGAAGCGCGAAGCTGCCCCTGCATCTCTGCACGTTAGTTGGCGGGCCGAGCCCCTCCTTCTCGCGTGTGTGTGCGCGCGCGCGTGTGTGCGCGCGCGTGTGTGTGTGCGTGTCCACTCCAGTCCTCCCATATTAATGTGTAAACCACATAACAAGTAGTCAACAGAAGACAATGTTTTAATCCCACTTTGTATCTCCTTGTTACTTTTAGATGAGAACCCCTGGCCAGCCTTTCGGACTGGGTGTCAGGCTAGGGAATTTAAAAACAGGCATCCTTGGTTAGAGTGGAGGGAAAAAAAGTTCGGTAAATGTCAGCCAACATACAGTTGGTATACACAATTGAAATTCATAATGTTAATCACTATGCAAATGAGAGTATAGCTAATTCATGGTCATTTTTAAGGTGCAGTAATTTCACACTTTTACACAATTCAATTACTGTATGGTATGTTAGATAACAACAGTAAGAGCTCAAATTAGAGCAATTGAAAGAGTGAAACATTAGTCTCCTGTCATCTCCTTCTCATGCACCGGTTAGCCATGGTTGTAAACAGTTCATTAAATTATTTTGAGTAGATTTTGTCCTTATTTAGCATGTGCTATTGCTACTATAGATATACAAAGGACCACTTGTCATTTTTGTGTTCCGTTTGTTCATACTGTTATTAAAACTGATAAACCTACTCAGCTTTCCATGATTGTTGATAATCGTTACAGGCTACTCTTAAATCAGCGGGTTGTAGACCCCTCCGTTGGTGAGTGTGGTGCGACACCCCATAAGCGCCACACACGTACCGGTGGGACGGGTTTGTACGAGGCTGGGAGGGAATCATCACAGTATACCCACTACAATAAAATAGACTACACCACTGGGCACCTCCCAGAGAATAAAAGTTTGGTTTCGATATCTCATTCCATGACGTCACTGTGTCAGCTACAGTATTTGCTCTTAAGCTTAATGCACCGCCTTACCAGCAGGTGGCACAACATCACACATAAACGGAATCTGCTATTAAACCCGTGCGTTGGGTGTCTGTTTTTTAATATTTCAAAATATACAAAATATAATAATTGGATGCATTTGTTGGAAGTTTGCCTATGCCAACCGAGGCCACTCTCCAACACAAATCATTTCTCAAAAGTCAGTTTTGACGGTGCATTTTGAAACTGCATTCTTTAGAAACATTGTTGATGATTACTATGATTGACATGTTTACTTCCGGTAAACCAGTTATAAGGCATACATATTCAATTGTATCATACCTATCTAAATCAAACGATGTTTACTATGATGAATTCATTAGGCCATGGCCACCATGGTCGCCATATTGTCGGACCCGGTTATCGTTGCTTGCAACTATATTAATTATTCATATTCCGGATTGGTATTGTTTACAGCTGTTTACAGGAAATTGAACCTCAAACAGTTTGGCTGTGCAGGTTGCATAGAATAACACATAAACAGCATCTACCATTAAACCAGTGTATGTGTGTGGGTTTTTGATTGTCTCTGTTATGGATTACGGGAGCAAAAAAAATAAACTGCAGAAGAAAGACAGAAGCATAGTTGCGTCTAGGAGTAATGACTACAACCATGACTACAACCAAGAACGTTTGCTCGAGCTGTCAACATCGTTCTGCGTGATCTTGACCTTGGACCATTCTTCCAAGTATGAGTATGAGCACCGAGCATGCAAAAGTCTGTTCTTTGCATTCTCGGTATTGAGACCATGGTGGTCAACCATGGTGTTTGAATTCCATCAGTAACAGTGGATTCACTGATACTCTAACACCTAAACCTAACCTGTAAACCTTACCATAACCATCACCATAACTAGGTTGATTGGCTATAACCTAAAACCAGATCAGCTGGACTAGGTCCAGAGAGGTGGAGGGTCAAGCTCCGCCCCTTTTGCTCCCCCTTTTTCCCCACACTAACTCATGGTTTCTATCGGCCTCTCTCCTTATCTGCCGTCAGGACGTTGACCTGCGTGTTCATTGCTACATCATGGAGGAGCATAAGATGGCCAACAGGGATCCCAAGATGGAGCAGCAGCGGGCCACCATGACGAGGAGAAGGAGGATGGCAATCATGCAGGGCAGGGTCATGCCTGGGGCAAGTTGCAACTCCTCAACATCCTTAAGTCCAACCCCCAGCCAATTGCAGCATTCATCTGCAAATTAATATTCCTAAAAAATAGAGGAAGCACTAAAACACAATAACGAAAGTCGCATGTGTCCAGTATAGTAATACATTTGGATACTGGTTTAGAGTCACTGGGTCACACGACATGGAAACTATTGAAAATACTTATATGTG
Organism: Gadus morhua; assembly: GCF_902167405.1. NCBI lineage: Eukaryota > Metazoa > Chordata > Actinopteri > Gadiformes > Gadidae > Gadus > Gadus morhua. Next base: position 24,796,800 of record NC_044050.1, on the reverse strand, counting down.
TATAATATTATTTTGGCCCAGGGCATGATGGCGGCCCACGGCGGAGGCAGCATGGTGGGGCAGACGGCGGGCCAGCAGCCCCCACAGCAGGCCCAGAGGATGCTGGTTCCTCAGCAGCCCGGCAACATCGCGCCCAACGGCCTCCAGGACCTCCTCCGCACGCTCAGGTCTCCCAGCTCACCCCAGCAGCAGCAGCAAGTCCTCAACATCCTCAAGTCCAACCCCCCTCTCATGGCAGCTTTCATCAAGCAGAGAGCGGCCAAGTACCAGTTGCAGCAGGCCCAGGCGGCCCCTCCCCCAGCAGAACAGCTGGTAGCTTCACCTGATTCTGGCTCTCCCTGATGGGGACCGTTTGTTTGGCTTTTTGTTCGCTCTGGGTTTGGATTGCTTCCTGTCGATTGGGGTTGGGACTGGTTTCTTTTGCCTTACTTAACCCACACAAAGGTCCTCCATATCTACCACTCATGCAACGCATTATAAGCCCGCTGTCGTTCACATATTTCATTAAATGCTAAAATAAAATCGGATATATCTTTTTCTTTGTCTCTCGGATGGTCTCCCTCTATTACCGGGATTTCATTAGGTTGTGACCATATTGGTCAAGTTGGAAAGCCTGAGATTGAGCCCCTCCCAATGAGTCGGGGGGGGGGGGAATTGTATGCAGATAATTTCTGCAGATTAATATACATATAAAATAGAGAAAGCACTAAAATACCATAACAAGTGGTGTGTCTTAATTGTCCAGTTACGTCATACAATGTGATGCTGGATTGGAGCCACTTACTGATGGGGTCTGATTGCAGACACCTGTCCGCAATCAGACCCCATCACCTCAGCAGACCTGGTGCTCCATACTCCCCCTGCAGGCCAGACGCTGCCCCACCTCCACAGAGACCCATTGTTTGGCGTTGTTTTGCCATGGGTAGGGATTGGTTCCCGTGGATTTGGGTTGGGATTGGTGTCTGTTGCTTTACTTTCCAAGTATGAAGAGCAAGTACGTTCTCCCCAAGACCACAAGTTTGTTCTTTGCATTCTCGGTATTGAGACCATGGTGGTCAACCATGGTGTTCGAATTCCATCAGAAACAGTGGATTCACTGATACTCTAACCCCTAAACCTAACCATAACCTGTAAAGCTTACATAACCCTCACCATAACTAGGTTGATTGGGGTTTAGGTTATAGCCAATCAGCTGGACTAGGTCCAGAGAGGTGGAGGGTCAAGCTCCGCCCCTTTGGCTCCGCAGTGAGCCCCACTTGGCATCCCTGGCTCATAGATTGCAATAGAAAGTCACCCCCCTTTTCCCCACATTAACTCATGGTTTCTATCGGCCTCTCTCCCTCTCTGTCGCCAGGACGATGTGGCCGCCAAGAGCCCCCAGGAGAGCCGGCGTCTGAGCATCCAGCGCTGCATCGAGTGCCTGGTCCACGCCTGCCAGTGTCGCAACGCCAACTGCTCCCTGCCGTCCTGCCAGAAGACGAAGAGGGTGGTGCAGCACACCAAGAATTGCAAGCGCAAGACCAACGGCAGCTGCCCCGTGTGCAAGCAGCTGATCAGCTACCACGCCAAGCACTGCCAGGAGAACAAGTGTCCCGTCCCCTTCTGCCTCAACATCAGGCACAAGCTGCGGCAGCGGCAGCTGCAGGAGCGGCTGCAGCAGGCGCAGATGATGAGGAGGAGGATGGCCGCCATGCAGGGCCAGGTCATGCAGAACTCCCAACACCCTCCCACTGCCTAACACCCCTCAGACGCCCCAGCAACCGCCCTCCAGCCAGCCCCCAGACCCCCAGTGCAGCGGCGGTCATGTCCCCTTCTTTCCCCAACACTCATTGCGGCTCTCCCTCATGGAGACCCATTGTTTGGCGTTGCTTTGCCCTGGGTTAGGATTGGTTCCCGTGGATTTGGGTTGGGATTGGTGTCTGTTGCTTTACTTAACTCCCACACAGTTCTGTTCCTCCATATCTAGCACTCATGCAACGCATTACACGCCCGCTGTCATTCACATATTGCTTCTGTTATCCATTCATTTCTAAAATAAAATCGGATACTTTTTCGTCTGTCTCTAAGCCGGATGGTCTCCCTCTATTGCTGTGGTTTCACGGTTGTAACCGTACTGGTAAAGTCCGAAGGCTTCAGAATGCGTCTGAAGGCTTCAGAATGCGTCCCTCCCCATCAGTAGGAGGGAGACTTTCAGAATTTAAAACTTCAGTATCAGTGTAACTGTTACTGCGACTGTTGGACACCAACTAGCGCAGCGCGATCGGCTGGTTGGCGTGAGTGGGAGGGAGGCCCAATGTATGATTATTTTAAACAAAGAGGCGTCCGCCCGCTTCAACATATTTTATTTGATATATCAATTGTATATACAAATGTACAGTATTTACATGCATTGATAACATTGAATTTACTATCGATCAGCATGGACTACAGATATGTATAGGTCATTTGAAGAAAAGAGTCGGTTGAAATGATACACAGTGAGCTTTAAATAGACTGTGTGCAATAAAGAAGCTAAGGGCAGACCTCCTCCCACATGTCCCAGAGAGCATAGTTACCTTGTTTAATGCAGAGACGGAGCACAGAAAACAAGTCACTTGCACAAAAGGATTTACAGTAGAATCCCTAAAAACACAGATTATATTAAAAAAAAAAGTGAGCAGGTAAAGACAGGCGCGGAGCCGGGGGATGGCTTTCGGGACTGATACCCCGAATCTCACTTCTGAAGGCCCGGATATTTTTTAAGCTTCTTCATTGCCATCTAGTGGTAAGGACATGCAACAGCATGGATAATACTTTGCTACAAAATCATGGGCCTATTGTTGGCTATGCACAGTGGGAATACCACTTCTAAAATACAAGAAAGCAAACAAACGAACAATCCATCTCTGCAATCCTACTTTGAATCTACTCAAAGTAAGTCTCAATTTTGCCATTGTAGTTTACATAACAATCTCTAGAAGTCAATAGTTAAGTGGTTATTGTTGCTTTCCATTAAATAGTATTGTATTTAGCAGGCCTTGCAACTAAAAATGTAGACTATGAATTAGAAGGGGTTTACGATTTGCCAATGTCCGGCAGGTCACCCTAAAATGGACTAGAATGCAGGAAATCGCATCTTAGAATTTCAAAAATGTCTGGGGGAGAACCAGGCCCGGTTCCAGAACAGAATGCCTTGGGGTGCATCTGAGATTACAGGGGGTGCACCAGTACTAAGCCTACTAAAACCAGCTACCCAGCTTCAGTTCAGACTTCGCTTTTTTACACACAGGCCTTTCCTACCATAGACAAGCACTTCTGCGTTGTTCTACTGACATGTTGGAACATTTCAGCTGCAACATTAGCTTATTGATATCTTAGATAGCTTTGAATATGAGATAGGTTTTTGATATGTGTGATGTGTGAGGTGTAAAAAAGAACAGAATTCTACACAAAAAAAAAAACATGTGACTGCAATTCAAAAATAACGTTTATTTTTTATAAATTGTGGCAGGATATTTGACAGAACAAATAATTGTACATTGCCACTTACAAATAAAACAGATTTTAGCTGAACAAGGAAAGAACACCTTCAGACTTTGAACTTTGAACAAAAGTAATCAGTATAATACTCTTAAAGTTAACACGATTGTAAATAAATACAATAAAAATAAATATGGGTTCTTATGAACATAATACATTTAATACATGTATTGGATATCCAACGGATACATAAATGTTGCTGCCGAAGAAGTTCAACGTCACTACCGTGCGCACCATAGATACAGTATACTATATGGGTGCGTGCATTTTGCACACGACGCCGGCATGACACACGATGCCAGCCGGCGGCCAATCACAGCAGCGCTGATATAGAGCGACAAACCGACAACATTGCGACCTCGAGTGTGATATTGCTTTATACAACGGTTATACTAGTAAAATGTACTGTTAATAATAATAATTGACAATAGATTGTGATTTGTTTGTCTTTTTAATCATATAAACGAATGAAATTGCTTCCGGCAACAAAAATAGATCACCACTGAGCGGTCAGATTGATGTTGGATGCTCATATCTCAACGGTATTTAATGGAAATTGTCACAAGTTTCATTACAATTTGTTTTGTGAGCAAGTATTTTATTATTTTTATCATATTTATATAAAAAAAAATCTTTTTTTTTTTTTTATTGAGGGTGCAAACATTTTTTTGGGGGGTGCAATGCATGCTTATGCACCCCCGTAGAACCGGGCCTGGGGAGAACCATAGATATATCTATTAACTAGATGCCTCGTCCGCGCTGCTGGCCAATGGAGTCGAACGTCACCACTGGCGGCCATCTTACCACAGTAAGCTGCTCACCCATAACATTGTGTTGGTAGTGATTCATGTACTTTTTAAACAACCATAACTTGCTCAATTTTCAACCAATTTTCAAACGGTTTGGTTTGTTATAATCGTCAGAGATGTAGTTATTACACTGCATACTTTTGATAGAATAATGAAAAATAGAATAAGGTTCTAAAATATGTACAATATCATAACCACGTTAATAACGTTTGTAATGAACCAAACCGTTTGTAAATCGGTTGAAAATTGAGCAAGTTATGGTTGTTTAAAAAGTACATGAATCACTACCAACAATGTTATGGCTGAGCAGCTTACTGTGGTAAGATGGCCGCCAGTGTTGACGTTCTAGACTGCGCCGTAGGGCATCTAGTTAATATATATATATATATATATATATATATATGGGGAGAACCCCCAGAACCCACTCAAGGCAAAGCCCCGGATGTACACAAAGTCTAGCTCCGCCCCTGGGTAAAGAGAGTCCTATAACGAAACTGTGCGGATGTGTGGAGTTTAATCTGTGTGGAGCTGATCTCGACCCACCGTTGATTTGGAGGATCGCTGCCGAAAGAGGGTAAGACTTCCTGGACAAGTATAAAAGTATAACGCGTGTGTGTGTGTGTGTGTGTGTGTGTGTGTGTGTGTGTGTGTGTGTGTGTGTGTGTGTGTGTGTGTGTGTGTGTGTGTGTGTGTGTGTGTGTGTGTGTGTGTGTGTGTGTGTGTGTGTGTGTGTGTGTTGCGGGCCACATGATCTAGGCCTATAGACTTGTCTGATCTTAAATCTGGCAACAATTTTTGATAACATATACTTTGTTAATTATCGAACATTATTCTATCAACCTATCAATCTTCAGAAGGTAGCAGAAACCTGTAACTTTCCATACACATAGGGGGCACCTCCAGTGGTGTAGTCTACGTGATACGCAGGTATACGCCGTATACCCACTAGGAACGCACCAGGATTTGCGTATACCCACTTAAAAATGTGCACGGATACGTATCAATCGTCTTGTGACAGATCTTTCACTTCTGTGTTTATTTTTCGCAAATACCGGTTGGGTATAACTGCAATAAAATACTTTTAGCAGGGGAAGTTATCTCCTACATTCACCATTCATAAAATTCCCCCTGCGCGCTAGGGCTCTGCCATGTCTCTGTTACGAAGCGCGAAGCTGCCCCTGCATCTCTGCACGTTAGTTGGCGGGCCGAGCCCCTCCTTCTCGCGTGTGTGTGCGCGCGCGCGTGTGTGCGCGCGCGTGTGTGTGTGCGTGTCCACTCCAGTCCTCCCATATTAATGTGTAAACCACATAACAAGTAGTCAACAGAAGACAATGTTTTAATCCCACTTTGTATCTCCTTGTTACTTTTAGATGAGAACCCCTGGCCAGCCTTTCGGACTGGGTGTCAGGCTAGGGAATTTAAAAACAGGCATCCTTGGTTAGAGTGGAGGGAAAAAAAGTTCGGTAAATGTCAGCCAACATACAGTTGGTATACACAATTGAAATTCATAATGTTAATCACTATGCAAATGAGAGTATAGCTAATTCATGGTCATTTTTAAGGTGCAGTAATTTCACACTTTTACACAATTCAATTACTGTATGGTATGTTAGATAACAACAGTAAGAGCTCAAATTAGAGCAATTGAAAGAGTGAAACATTAGTCTCCTGTCATCTCCTTCTCATGCACCGGTTAGCCATGGTTGTAAACAGTTCATTAAATTATTTTGAGTAGATTTTGTCCTTATTTAGCATGTGCTATTGCTACTATAGATATACAAAGGACCACTTGTCATTTTTGTGTTCCGTTTGTTCATACTGTTATTAAAACTGATAAACCTACTCAGCTTTCCATGATTGTTGATAATCGTTACAGGCTACTCTTAAATCAGCGGGTTGTAGACCCCTCCGTTGGTGAGTGTGGTGCGACACCCCATAAGCGCCACACACGTACCGGTGGGACGGGTTTGTACGAGGCTGGGAGGGAATCATCACAGTATACCCACTACAATAAAATAGACTACACCGCTGGGCACCTCCCAGAGAATAAAAGTTTGGTTTCGATATCTCATTCCATGACGTCACTGTGTCAGCTACAGTATTTGCTCTTAAGCTTAATGCACCGCCTTACCAGCAGGTGGCACAACATCACACATAAACGGAATCTGCTATTAAACCCGTGCGTTGGGTGTCTGTTTTTTAATATTTCAAAATATACAAAATATAATAATTGGATGCATTTGTTGGAAGTTTGCCTATGCCAACCGAGGCCACTCTCCAACACAAATCATTTCTCAAAAGTCAGTTTTGACGGTGCATTTTGAAACTGCATTCTTTAGAAACATTGTTGATGATTACTATGATTGACATGTTTACTTCCGGTAAACCAGTTATAAGGCATACATATTCAATTGTATCATACCTATCTAAATCAAACGATGTTTACTATGATGAATTCATTAGGCCATGGCCACCATGGTCGCCATATTGTCGGACCCGGTTATCGTTGCTTGCAACTATATTAATTATTCATATTCCGGATTGGTATTGTTTACAGCTGTTTACAGGAAATTGAACCTCAAACAGTTTGGCTGTGCAGGTTGCATAGAATAACACATAAACAGCATCTACCATTAAACCAGTGTATGTGTGTGGGTTTTTGATTGTCTCTGTTATGGATTACGGGAGTAAAAAAAATAAACTGCAGAAGAAAGACAGAAGCATAGTTGCGTCTAGGAGTAATGACTACAACCATGACTACAACCAAGAACGTTTGCTCGAGCTGTCAACATCGTTCTGCGTGATCTTGACCTTGGACCATTCTTCCAAGTATGAGTATGAGCACCGAGCATGCAAAAGTCTGTTCTTTGCATTCTCGGTATTGAGACCATGGTGGTCAACCATGGTGTTTGAATTCCATCAGTAACAGTGGATTCACTGATACTCTAACACCTAAACCTAACCGTAACCTGGAAACCTTACCATAACCATCACCATAACTAGGTTGATTGGCTATAACCTAAAACCAGATCAGCTGGACTAGGTCCAGAGAGGTGGAGGGTCAAGCTCCGCCCCTTTTGCTCCCCCTTTTTCCCCACACTAACTCATGGTTTCTATCGGCCTCTCTCCTTATCTGCCGTCAGGACGTTGACCTGGGTGTTCATTGCTACATCATGGAGGAGCATAAGATGGCCAACAGGGATCCCAAGATGAAGCAGCAGCGGGCCACCATGACGAGGAGAAGGAGGATGGCAATCATGCAGGGCAGGGTCATGCCTGGGGCAAGTTGCAAGTCCTCAACATCCTTAAGTCCAACCCCCAGCCAATTGCAGCATTCATCTGCAAATTAATATTCCTAAAAAATAGAGGAAGCACTAAAATACAATAACAAAAGTTGCATGTGTCCAGTATAGTAATACATTTGGATACTGGTTTAGAGTCACTGGGTCACACGACATGGAAACTATTGAAAATACTTATCTGTGTATAATATTATTTTGGCCCAGGGCCCCAGGGCCGGAGGCAGCATGGTGGGGCAGACGGCGGGCCAGCAGCCCCCACAGCAGGCCCAGAGGATGCTGGTTCCTCAGCAGCCCGGCAACATCGCGCCCAACGCCCTCCAGGACCTCCTCCGCACGCTCAGGTCTCCCAGCTCACCCCAGCAGCAGCAGCAAGTCCTCAACATCCTGAGGTCACACCCCCCTCTCATGGCAGCTTTCATCAAGCAGAGAGCGGCCAAGTACCAGTTGCAGCAGGCCCAGGCGGCCCCTCCCCCAGCAGAACAGCTGGTAGCTTCACCTGATTCTGGCTCTCCCTGATGGGGACCGTTTGTCTGGCTTTTGTTCGCTCTGGGTTTGGATATTACCTCTATTACCGGGATTTCATTAGGTTGTGACCATATTGGTCAAGTTGGAAAGCTTGAGATTGAGCCCCTCCCAATGAGTCGGGGGGGGGGGGGGGGGGGGGGGGGGGGATCATATGCAGATAATTTTTGCAGATTAATATGCATATAAAATAGAGAAAGCACTAAAATACCATGACAAGTGGTGTGTCTTAATTGTCCAGTTTAGTCATACAATGTGATGCTGGATTGGAGCCACTTACTGATGGGGTCTGATTGCAGACACCTGTCCGCAATCAGACCCCATCACCCCAGCAGACCTGGTGCTCCATACTCCCCCTGCAGGCCAGACGCCGCCCCACCTCCACAGAGACCCATTGTTTGGCGTTGTTTTGCCATGGGTAGGGATTGGTTCCCGTGGATTTGGGTTGGGATTGGTGTCTGTTGCTTTACTTTCCAAGTATGAAGAGCAAGTACGTTCTCCCCAAGACCACAAGTTTGTTCTTTGCATTCTCGGTATTGAGACCATGGTGGTCAACCATGGTGTTCGAATTCCATCAGAAACAGTGGATTCACTGATACTCTAACCCCTAAACCTAACCATAACCTGTAAAGCTTACCATAACCCTCACCATAACTAGGTTGATTGGGGTTTAGGTTATAGCCAATCAGCTGGACTAGGTCCAGAGAGGTGGAGGGTCAAGCTCCGCCCCTTTGGCTCCGCAGTGAGCCCCACTTGGCATCCCTGGCTCATAGATTGCAATAGAAAGTCACCCCCCTTTTCCCCACATTAACTCATGGTTTCTATCGGCCTCTCTCCCTCTCTGTCGCCAGGACGATGTGGCCGCCAAGAGCCCCCAGGAGATCGCCCTGTGCTGCTACCACGCCCGGCACTGCCAGGAGAACAAGTGTCCCGTCCCCTTCTGCCTCAACATCAAGCACAAGCTGCGGCAGCAGCAGCTGCGGGAGCGGCTGCAGCAGCTGCGGGAGCGGCTGCAGCAGGCACGGTTGCTGAGGTTGAGGATGGCCGCCATGCAGGGCCAGGTCATGCAGAACTCCCAACACCCTCCCACTGCCTAACACCCCTCAGACGCCCCAGCAACCGCCCTCCAGCCAGCCCCCAGACCCCCAGTGCAGCGGCGGTCATGTCCCCTTCTTTCCCCAACACTCATTGTGGCTCTCCCTCATGGAGACCCATTGTTTGGCGTTGTTTTGCCCTGTGTTAGGATTGGTTCCCGTGGATTTGGGTTGGGATTGGTGTCTGTTGCTTTACTTAACTCCCACACAGTTCTTTCCCTCCATATCTACCACTCATGCAACGCATTACACACCCGCTGTCATTCACATATTGCTTCTGTTATCCATTCATTTCTAAAATAAAATCGGATACTTTTTTGTCTGTCTCTAAGCCGGATGGTCTCCCTCTATTGCTGTGGTTTCACTAGGTTGTAACCGTACTGGTTAAGTCAGAAGGCATCAGAATGAGTCCCTCCAATGAGTAGGAGGGAGACTTTCAGAATTTAAAACTTCAGTATCAGTGTAACTGTTACTGCGACTGTTGGACACCAACTAGCGCAGCGCGATCGGCTGGTTGGCGTGAGTGGGAGGGAGGCCCAATGTATGATTATTTTAAACAAAGAGGCGTCCGCCCGCTTCAACATATTTTATTTGATATATCAATTGTATATACAAATGTACAGTATTTACATGTATTGATAACATTGAATTTACTATCGATCAGCATGGACTACAGATATGTACAGGTCACTTGAAGAAAAGAGTCGGTTGAAAAGATACACAGTGAGCTTTAAATAGACTGTGTGCAATAAAGAAGCTAAGGGCAGACCTCCTCCCACATGTCCCAGAGAGCATATAGTTACCTTGTTTAATGCAGAGACGGAGCACAGAAAACAAGTCACTTGCACAAAAGGATTTACAGTAGAATCCCTAAAAACACAGATTATATTTAAAAAAAAAGTGAGTAGGTAAAGACAGGCGCGGAGCCGGGGGTTGGCTTTCGGGACTGATACCCCGAATCTCACTTCTGAAGCCCCGGATATTTTTTAAGCTTCTTCATTGCCATCTAGTGGTAAGGACATGCAACAGCATGGATAATACTTTGCTACAAAATCATGGGCCTATTGTTAGCTATGCACAGTGGGAATACCACTTCTAAAATACAAGAAAGCAAACAAACAAACAATCCATCTCTGCAATCCTACTTTGAATCTACTCAAAGTAAGTCTCAATTTTGCCATTGTAGTTTACATAAAAATCTCTAGAAGTCAATAGTTAAGTGGTTATTTTCCATTAAAGGTTGGGTATGGAATTTGCTTTTTTGGCCATTTTTGCAAAATTACTTGAAATCCTAATCATAACCCGCTTACAGCCACTGAGTTAGAAGTACTGACATGAAAATTAAACAAGTCAATCATCTGTGGAACGGGCAGGGCTCGAAAAACTCCAGCCAATCATTTCCATTGCCACCGAGTTGCATTGGACAGTAAGTACGTCAATCAAACGGTCGTACTGCACTCCCCCGCGCCCCGCGCGCGACCCCTTCGTGCAGTACTCGTGACCCAGAGCTCGTGACCCAGAGCAAGCTCCTGTTTGTTGTTATCCTGCGGTAGCTACTGGAACTAGTTAATCCACATTTGGACCTAGCAGTAGAAGACAATTTCCATGGCAGACAAGACGCCACCATCCCCACCACCACCACCACCAGCAAAGAGAAGGAAAACTCTTGTTCAGAGAGTAATTGATAATAAAAACGCTGAAAGAGAAAAACTGAAATCAAGAATAATCCTAGGCGCTGCTTTCGAACGTTGGCGGCAACTGAAGGACGAGAAGGGTCTAAAAACCGATGCTTGTGTGGCGGTTGACCTAGTTTCAAAGTTTATACCGTTTATACTCGGTAATACCGGTGTTGAGACGAGTGTATTACTCGTTGTGAAAATGTCCACACCGCAGCAACCCTAGTGAAAACCAGGACTTCCAATACAATTATATGAAACAAACATATGTGATGCCCATTAATGTGTGCCCACATTTGTGTATATTAAGTTTTTATATACTACACCATTTTATATTATTAAGACACAATATTTCCTACTAAATTGATCTTATTTTGTATGAGCAATATCTTTTATAGTTTTACATTTTCACAATGCAAGTGCACTATCCTGCCAGTAGGAGGCACAGTAATATTGTGGTTTGCCTGAATCCCCGTGAGATCCTCATAACTAATGAGGATCTGAAAAGACAAGTCACGTCTCCCGTGTCAGCATTCTTTTCTCTTTGTTTCAGGTGGGTTATGTGTTTAAAATGTAAAACAAGTTGATGTTAATGATTGGATAATGTGTGGTGAAATGTTTTAGTAAAGTATGAGTGTTAAAATGAGTACATGTGTAGCTAGTAAGGTCCGACGCTCGCCGAGAGATTTGTAATTGCGGCGCCGTTGGAAGTTTTACCGTTAAGCTAGTAGCTTTAAGCTACTAGCTAGTAAGGTCCGACGCTCGCCGAGAGATTTGTAATGACGGCGCCGTTGGAAGTTTTACCGTTAGGCTAGTAGCTTTAAGCTAGTACCGACCACGCTCGTCTCTACCTTTTTGTTTTATTGTAATAACACCACACGTGGCTCACTTCTTGACGTTTTGTAAAGTATTAAAATGTTTATTGATTGTTGTAAAGCACTTTAAAGATACTGTTAAAAACGGGTTAAGAAAAGTTATTTGAAGTTCAGTAATAAGAAAATGTTTGATATAGCCTACAAGGTAGGTACTGTTAAAAATACTAGTTCAGTAAAACCTAATGGGTTTTAAGAGCATTAAAGATGCACCTTGTACAAACTGTTTATTGTAACAGAGAGATGAAAGCACAACACTGTGAGAAAAGGTGTGTTTTGAATTGAAGAGTATTTTTGGTGTATTTTGGTTTGTTTTAAGAACATGGAAAATATGTCTAATTAGACAACATATGGAGTAATATGATGCTGAGTTTAAAATGCATGGACAATGTGAAGATAAACGGTAACCTTCAGTAAATTGAGAAGTTAAATGAATAAATATAACTAATGAGGATCTGAAAAGACAAGTCACGTCTCCCGTGTCAGCATTCTTTTCTCTTTGTTTCAGTTATCTATAATCTGTCCACGGCGATCCCACCTGGGACCCGTTACACATACATTTTCTAAAAATAGTAATGATTTATGTGACCGTTTAATGTTTATAACATCTGGTGCAACCATAGCCGCGAGAACGTATTCTCAGCAGGGGGTGCTGGAAAAAAAAACCTCAGCCTGCACTAGACTCGCAACTCGTTACATTGATAAAAAAGATATATAGCAGCGCAGCTCAATTACACCAGTGCATGCGCGCACAGTTGAAAATCGATCGTTGTGTTCACTTCCTTCACACCATGGTTCACATCCAGCTGCTCACAGAACAAGTTTAGCGCACCACCGCTACCCTCACACTTTTTCATATAACCTTTTTTCAGCACTAGGTCATATGAGCATTAAATAAATGCTGCGTCTCAAAATGCCTTGGACATTTTGAGACGCAGCATTTAGTAGGCTGCTCACCCATAACATTGTGTTGGTAGTGATTCATGTACTTTTTAAACAACCATAACTTGCTCAATTTTCAACCAATTTTCAAACGGTTTGGTTTGTTATAATCGTCAGAGATGTAGTTATTACACTGCATACTTTTGATAGAATAATGAAAAATAGAATAAGGTTCTAAAATATGTACAATATCATAACCACGTTAATAACGTTTGTAATAAACCTAACCGTTTGTAAATCGGTTGAAAATTGAGCAAGTTATAGTTGTTTAAAAAGTACATGAATCACTACCAACACAATGTTATGGCTGAGCAGCTTATGCCCCGTTTACACCATCCCGCTAATGTCCGCTAATGGCCGATAGACTACCGATGTGGAAGTCGGGGTGATTCGGGTGACATCGGGCTAAAAATGTATGATCGGGTCAATTTATCGGGGTAGCATTTACACATACCCGATGTTATAACGATAACATAACGATTCATGCCAGGGAAGACACCCGAAGTGACCCGATGTTACCACGTTTTGGTGAAAAGACCCGATGTAGTCTCGATCCCAGCCCGATTATAAGCCGAATAATGGTAAACAATCGGGTGATGACTCGATCAGCCACGATTTCCGGCCGAATTCCGGCCGATGTAGACCCGAATATAGCGGAAGAGACCCGATGCGTAACGATAGATACCCGATCCCCCACGGAATAGACTCGTCCGAGACCCGACGCGCATGACCAGTCGGGCGTCCGCGCGATGGGTATTTAACCCCCGATTTTTTAAGCCGATTCGTTTAATATTTCTAAATTCCAACCAGTGCACATCTCGTTATTCTCATACATTTGGATTATCTAATTAAAACCTTGTTCATCATAACTACTACCAGAATGGGACCAAAGAAGATGATCTCCCAGAGTAAGGCCAGGAGGGGTAGATCCATGGGTGCCAGGGAAGCCTCCACCTCATCTCCATCACCCAGAGGGCCGAGCCCAGCAGCATCTCCCAAACCACCAACTCCACCACCAGCATCACCAGCTAGCTCTGAGTCTGAGCAGCCTGAGGCCACTCACAAGGCCGATGTGCCAACCAAGAGGAGGCGTGAAAAGCCGGTGTACCTTACCGATGATCAGCAGCAGTTGCTGGCCGACTGGTTGAAGTATCACATGTAATAAGATTGGTATTTCCACATAAATAACATGTGATTGCATTTATATTCCATTTATATACTCCTGATGCCATGTCCATGAACATTTGTTTGCATGTCACTTAATGTTTTTTTTTGCCATTTTGTCTTTCCAGTTGAAGGAGAAGATGGCAGCTTCTCAGCCCTCAGCTACCGTGTCCAGAGCACCGAGGTCCTCGGATGGGTCCTCAGATGAAGGTCACATGTCGGAGCCGATGGACATGCTGACACAGCCAGAACCCGAGGGAGACACAGGTGGCCCTTCGACCTCCACCGACCGTTCCACCAAGGGGAAGGAGAAGGGGAAGGGCAAGGCTACCCAGCCTACAGGTTTTATGGATTTGGTGGCCCAGCTGCAGGAACAACAGGATGCCAACAAATCCCTCCAGAGGCAGGTCCGGTCTGTTCTGGAACAACCAGTGAACATTCCAACTAGCTCCATGTTTGGCTCGTTCATGGCTTCTATGGTGGAGACACGTGTCCGGTCTCATTTACAGCCACAATTCTATCAGTAGTGTTTTGCACTCCTGATGAACTATGTTGACCAGCCAGCCCAGGTGACCACCCCTGTTCCACAGCCCATCATGCAGCCCATGCCACAGACATCTTTCCACCTCTTACAGAATCCGTTGAACCACGAGCCCAGATTTGTAGCCCAGCAGGAGAGACGTCGGGCTGACTACACTGGCATGGCGCCTCCCAGGAGTACTAGTGTAGATTCTATGTGAGGGGGACCAGGGCCTTCTGGACCTGAGGCCAGTCTGGTACGACCTGAGACCACTGCACCGAGATCCTCCAGCACTCCCACTCAGCTGGATGCGCTGAACATTTCCGGACTGTCCTCCCTGTCCTTTATGGCCCAGTTGGCATCTGAGAGGTCGAACTTGGAGACCCCCAGTGACCCCCCGGAGCATGAGTATCAGGACTAGTGTTATTGTAATGTGATAATTGATGTTGTTTATATGTTAGTGTGATTGGGTTACTGTTATATTGTTGAAATTATTTGATATGTTTTTATTATGTTCTAATAAATCCCCCACTGTTCTAATAAATTGTTTTAAAACAATTATTTCCCCTTTTATGGGAATGAATAATTGTAATATTCTGTAATATTTGTAATAATATATTGTAAAATTTCCCTTACAGTTGTTCATTTCTGATATACAATTTTAATAAAAAGTCTATAAAAATGAAAACCAATTATGAATGAACCATTCTAATTTAAAGGGTTACTTCACCTATTTATAACCAGCGATCTATCATTATCAAATCACACGGATCACACGTCCTATCATTATGAAATCGCTATTGTAATATAAATAAATATCAGTCTAAACCAGTCTCCCCTTGGCCTTCTCGTCATTTGACGCATCCCCTTGGCCTTCTCCAGCTGGGGAGAAGGCCGAGGGGAGACTGTTTTAGACTGATATTTATTGATATATATATATTTATATTACAATAGCGATTTCATAATGATAGGACGCCGGTTCTAAATGGGTGATGTGTCCCTTTAACTATAAAAGTGTTCATTCCTTCAAAATAAATATATTTATAAATTAGAAATTAAAAATTCTGAAACGTATTCATGGAAGCAAAACATATTCTTTTCTAAATTTGCGTTGTTTTAAAAAAATTATGGGTCAATATTAATTAATTCCTGACATTACATAAATATTAATCTAAGAATATGACTATGAACTTTAAAAAATAATTTAATTCTTAGTACCAGGAGTAATATTGATTTCTTTTTTATTAACAAATTCATGGTACATATATTCACTTCAACACAAATTTGACACAAAGCACCAAATGACAAAATAATTCACTCAAACTAATCAGGTCACAGTTCATGTACAAACACAATGTCCTTCGCTTACACAATGTTCACACAATGTTCTGCATTTTAACACAATGTCATGGATCACTTCATATCATGTCCATCTGCCATGGTACACCACCCCTGGGTGACCAATAGTAAGCCTTCAAATAATCCCTCTGGATCTTCGCTTCCTCAGACTCCCTCCCCCTTTTTGGGCCACGGATTGGCAAGAGTTGCCTCACGTCATCCCTCCAGGCTCCATCAACCATCTGTTGATCGTCACGTTCCTGGTCAGCACACTGGGGACCTTCAATGGGATGTCTGATCCGGATCAGGTTATGTAAACACACACAGGTCAGGACTATGGATTCCACCGTACTAGGAACCTGCTGGAGGGTTGTTAACAGTGGTGTAGTCTACGTGATACGCAGGTATACGCCGTATACCCACTAGGAACGCACCAGGATTTGCGTATACCCACTTAAAAATGTGCACGGATACGTATCAATCGTCTTGTGACAGATCTTTCACTTCTGTGTTTATTTTTCGCAAATACCGGTTGGGTATAACTGCAATAAAATACTTTTAGCAGGGGAAGTTATCTCCTACATTCACCATTCATAAAATTCCCCCTGCGCGCTAGGGCTCTGCCATGTCTCTGTTACGAAGCGCGAAGCTGCCCCTGCATCTCTGCACGTTAGTTGGCGGGCCGAGCCCCCCCTTCTCGCGTGTGTGTGCGCGTGTGTGTGCGCGCGCGCGTGTGCGCGCGCGTGTGTGTGCGTGTCCACTCCAGTCCTCCCATATTAATGTGTAAACCACATAACAAGTAGTCAACAGAAGACAATGTTTTAATCCCACTTTGTATCTCCTTCTTACTTTTAGATGAGAACCCCTGGCCAGCCTTTCGGACTGGGTGTCAGGCTAGGGAATTTAAAAACAGGCATCCTTGGTTAGAGTGGAGGGAAAAAAAGTTCGGTAAATGTCAGCCAACATACAGTTGGTATACACAATTGAAATTCATAATGTTAATCACTATGCAAATGAGAGTATAGCTAATTCATGGTCATTTTTAAGGTGCAGTAATTTCACACTTTTACACAATTCAATTACTGTATGGTATGTTAGATAACAACAGTAAGAGCTCAAATTAGAGCAATTGAAAGAGTGAAACATTAGTCTCCTGTCATCTCCTTCTCATGCACCGGTTAGCCATGGTTGTAAACAGTTCATTAAATTATTTTGAGTAGATTTTGTCCTTGTTTAGCATGTGCTATTGCTACTATAGATATACAAAGGACCACTTGTCATTTTTGTGTTCCGTTTGTTCATACTGTTATTAAAACTGATAAACCTACTCAGCTTTCCATGATTGTTGATAATCGTTATAGGCTACTCTTAAATCAGCGGGTTGTAGACCCCTCCGTTGGTGAGTGTGGTGCGACACCCCATAAGCGCCACACACGTACACGTACCGGTGGGACGGGTTTGTACGAGGCTGGGAGGGAATCATCACAGTATACCCACTACAATAAAATAGACTACACCACTGGTTGTTAACAAGCACTGGAATCTATGTGACAAGATTCCAAAACCGTTCTCCACAATTCTACGAGCCCTGGAAAGCCTGTAATTAAAGATGCGTTCTGGATCAGCAAGGTGTCGCTTGGAGTAAGGCTTCATCATCCAAGTCCTGAGAGCAAACGCATCGTCCCCAACTAGGAAGTATGGCATGTCTGCATCATCACCTGGAAGTGGATCAGGTTGTGGAAATCCTATGGTTTCGTCATCGATACAGGCCCTCAGTTCTGAGTGGTTGAACACATTGGCATCTCCTGCAGAACTCATGGCACCGACATCTACCCATAAGAACTTGTACTGTGCATCTACCAGGGCCATCAAAATGATGGAGTGGAACTGTTTGTAATTATAATAGTTTGACCCTGCATGCTTCGGACACTTTATGGCGATATGCTTCCCATCTAGGGCTCCAAGGGTGTGGTGGAAATTCCATCTTCTGGAGAACTCTTCAGCTATTGGTCTCCATTCAGCTGGTGTCGCAGGGCATGCAATCACTTCATCCTTGTAGGCTAGAACTATGGCCTCACATACTTCCGGCACAAACACACTTATTGTGCACACGGGCACTCTGAACGAGTACATGAGGGAGTGGTAGGAGTCCCCACTTGCTAGATACCTCAGGGTCAGGGCTAATTTAAGGCCTGGGTCGAGAGCTCTCCTGTAGAAAGTGTCCTGCCTCCAGATGCTGTCTCTCACATGGTTCAGGATCTCAACAAACAGCTCAGGTTCCATTCTGAGGAAGTTCCGGAACGCTGGAACATCCTCCAACCTCAGCTCTTCCAAGAGACGACTGTAATGGCCAAGTTCAAGCCTTCTCCCAATCCAGGGTCTCTTCTGCAACTCTAACCATGAGCATATTGTTAGCATTATGTTGGTGGTTGAGCTGGAGTTGCCAGTTCATCAGTTCTAGTCTGAGTCTTCTTTGGTTCATCAGGACATCCATCCTCATCATCTGGTTACCAAAGAGATATGCTGAAGCAAAATTTCGCCCCCCCCCCCCTATTTATACCAAGTGACAGATCGAGGGTCTCCTTAACACAATCTGGTCACAATCGTTATTTCTCGTTAGACCATCGGTATAATTCGGCCTGCAATCTGTATGATTCGGGTTAGATTGGCTTTCATCGGGTCTTATTCGGGTAAAAAATAAATAGCGTGACTCTATCGGGCGTAATTCGTGTGCACCGTGTAATAAACGTGCTATTCCGTATGTCTTCCCTAGAGGCGTCGGGTGTCTCTCGGGGGTCGCGGAAGATTAACGAATATAGCCGATGTACTCCAGGAAAACTCCCGAACGACTTGCGATGTCTTACGTTATACTCCCGTTCTATTCCCGATTATAGCCGATTAGCCCATAAAAACACCTGGTAGCCGATTCTACCCCAAAATTAACAAACATGTTCGTTCTTTGCCGATGTTGCCCGTTGTTGCCCGATCATTGAGCATTTCTTCCCGTTTCTTCCCGTTGTCTAACGATGTTCCCGGGAAGAGTAACGGTGTTTCCCGATGCAACCACACTATTTCCCGATGTTATAACGATAGCTGCTGATTTAGCCATCGGGCACCATCGGGGCCCACTATCGGATAGGGCTGAACGATCTATCGTTTTCAACCGAAAATCGCGATCTCAAGCATTACGATTTTGGGATCGTCAAAGCTGCGTTTTCTTTTTTAATAATATATATATTTTTTTTTTTACAAAAGTGCAATTATTTTGATGCTGATGAGCCATTGAAGCAAGTTTACTTAAGAAAGAGGGCTCCCTTTTTATTTGACTTTTTTGGTTGTTGTTTCTTAGGTACTTGAATAAACAGTCTTGCATTTGAAATCTGTTGCCAGCAGTTTTCCTTATTGCATTACCTTAATGGAATTCATTGGTTATATTAATTTATACTGAAACTTGATTTAAAGAAAATAAATCGTGGTTGAAATCGAAACCGCCATCTCTACCAGAAAAATCGCAATTTCAATTTTTTCTTAAAATCGTTCAGCCCTACTATCGGGTAGGTGTAAACAGGGCATTACGGTAAACAGGGCATTGCGAGTGACGGGACTCTCTAAATCGACGCCACTTCGACCTGGGCGGGACTTACCGGGACTTTACGTCCTACGTCACTCGCTATGGGTGTGCATGTGTGCGCATAGCCGTCACTCGCGATGGGTGTGAATGTGAGAAAGGTTTTCGCTTGATGATAGCGTCTATGGGTTGGTAATAACGGTTCTGATGATTTTTCTGATGGAAAAGTGGTCTTTTATTTCCATAATCTTTGTTCAGTGAACGCATAAATCCGTTTGTTAGTTAGCAGTTAAAAAAAATGCGATCTCTTTGTTTACAGTTACCAACGACCAACGTTTAAAGAATGCTGATTGGGGGTTCGATTCCCAAGTGATGCAAGGTTTTTTCTTTCATTTTGGACTGCACACACATCGCGAGTGATGGATAATCGCACAATGTACACACATCACTGTCTTTACAATTTCTAGTTTTTGCAACACAATATTTCTTACAATAACACAAAGTCCAAAGTTTTGATGACTCCAGTAGGAAACTTAAGATACCTAGAGAAATGCGTGAGTGCTCACAAATCATCAACAAGTCAGCAGTGTGGTACAGGGTGATCATTTCTGATATACAGTACAAAAGCTGAAACTATTAGCCAGGAGTGGGAAAGATGCAGACGCAGACGCAGACGTGGGAAGCAATAAGACACACCAACACACAGTTGCCTGTTGCAAAATGGTTTAATATAAATATTTAGGGTTAGCTAGGGATTTTTTTGCCGAGCTCCATGGCATCCTCAGGATTTTGGGTGCAGGACAGCAGAAGAGCTGTGGCCCAGTGTCTCCTCGCAATGTTCAATTAGGGGCGACAAGGGAGCTGTACAAATAAAACATGTAAAAGAGGACAGTAAATTATAATGAGCAGAAGGAACCCTGGAGTGGAAGGCAAGTATTAAGCATGCAGGGGGCAGGTATGGTGGAGAACAGAGTCATTGCCGTTTTGACATGTTTGCATTTTAACAAATATTATAAGCAATTATTACAAGCAAAAACATAACATACTGTACCTTGGGTCCATTTTCGTTTTCTGGACAGTTTTGATTTGTGCTTTCGAACTGGCAGTGCCCTAAGATCATGTTTTTTCAACATAACAATGTCATCCAGTTTATTAAGAATCAGTCCATTCTCTCTCTTGCACAGTTGTTCAATTGTTTGTGTCATATTGTCCAGAGCTACAGTCATTTTTTGTAAAGTCTCCAAATCATCACACAAATACGAGTCATCCGTTAACTTCTTCAGTTTTTCTCTCATTGCAACCTGTGCCGATTTGATCCTTAATCTGTCTACCATGATTTCTCCTCTGCATCCTCCATCCAGCATCCTCTCCCCTCCTCCATCCAGGATCCTCTCTCCTCCTCCTCCTCCTCCATCCAGCATCCTCTCCCCTCCTCCATCCAGGATCCTCTCTCCTCCTCCTCCTCCTCCATCCAGCATCCTCTCCCCTCCTCCATCTAGCATCCTCTCTCCTCCTCCTCCATCTAGCATCCTCTCCCCTCCTCCTCCATCTAGCATCCTCTCCCCTCCTCCATCCAGGATCTCCTCTCCACACAAGTCATTTAGCACATACTGCTTCAAGGCTCTCTTCACGAAAGCTATATTAGTTATCCCTTGTCCGACCATCACCTGAATTTGATTTTTTAGTTTTGGATGGATCGGTCTTGAAAAACAGGATCCTGCTCCAATTGTATGATTGTGAACTTCCAATAGAGGAATTTTTAGATGAATGAATGTAGAGGTTGGTGGGTTTTCTGAGTTTTGAAGTGCTATCTTAAGATTTCTCATAGCGTCTTCTTTATGGGATTTTGTGGCATCCCCTCTCACACTGAATGAGTCATATCTAAAAAGCAAAACAAACAAGCAAGCAAAAATTAATTTACCCCATGGTCTGATTGACAATATTGATCAATCAGATCACTTTCACTATTGATCGATTCACACTGGATTTCTCCTGCAAAGGAGACAGAGCGGTTGAAAAAAGCTTACCTCAGCACATGCCGAATGAAAAGTTTAGCTGGGCAGTCCAACTTCTTCCCATTTTGGACATGAAAACGTTTTTTTGTGTATACATGCTCTGCTGAACGTTTCTCCTAGACAAGATAAATAATGAGATTTTCAATACAATGTCGGTTTTCAAGTTGTACAAGTGCAAGACAAGTCAGGTGTAGATTTTGCATAGGCCTGCACCTATTAGACATCCATTAAAACTGAAGACATTGCAGCAAAAAAATATTAAATCCACAAAATGTTATGTAATTGTTTTTCATGTAATTTGAACAGTTGACCTGTGCCTGTCTGGACCCTCGAATCAGAGAAACTTTGGTCGGTGGACCCTGTAGACTTATAATTGAACACCGCTGATCTAAAGTAACAGGGGTGTGTGAGTGTGTGTTACTTTAGATCAGGGGTGTTCAATTATAAGTCTACAGGACCCACAGACGAAAGTTTCTCTGATTTGAGGGTCCAGACAGGAGGGTTTGTTTACTATACTGTTTACCAATGTACCTTTTCTTTTTTCTGTCGAGCTTTGCCATGCTGACAAGCAAGGACCATTCTTTTCTTCACACATAGAGGGGTGTCTTCATTGAAATCCTCCACCTGCCATAGATGCCTCTCTTTGGTGCCATCTTTTATGTGTTCAGACCTACAGTAGGATATTATGAAAGGGGCTTTTATAATTACCCAAACTTCATTAGGCTACATTATTATTTATTAGAATGAATATTTGCTTATTTGTTCTTCTCAATGTTAATGGAATTAAAAAAAACATAAACACAACACAAACCATCCATCAAATGCCTTTTCCTTCATACATCACACTCTGGTCTTACACCTACCATTTGACAAACGATGTCAGTGTGGCCCTTGAGTGGACCTCCAGCAGACTCTCCAATTCTTTTTGAGTCTGGACAAATCCAGAAATGTATCCATTGCTTGTATTTATTATTTTAAAATACGACGGTACCCAGGGTGGATCTATAAGATGTTCGAGAAAAAGAGTAAAGATTAATGTTAATCTAATGATCTGGACAATTTCACCATTGACAGTGTTGACTTTTTGAATTCAGTTTCCCATTTACCCGCCAAAAGTGTTTGCTTTATAGTCTAATGTTAGCTTAGTTCGTGTTGTTTCGTCATGTTAATCGCTAGTAATAGTAAGTCATTTGTAGAAATATAATGTTAGCTTAGTTCGTGTTGTTTCGTCATGTTAATCGCTAGTAATAGTAAGTCATTTGTAGAAATATAGCCTATCATCACAGACTGTAGGAATGTCACACACCCCCCATCGCGTTCGTGCACAGATCCCTGAGACAAACGGCTACGCGCACACATGCACTCCCAGCGAGTGACCCATAGCGAGTGACGTAGTACGTAAAGTCCCGCCCAGGTCGAAGTGGCGTCGATTTAGAGAGTCCCTATGTTTACTGCCGAAATGCTACAAGCTAATTTGCATAGAAGTGAGCCGTTTTCAACTCTCATTTACAGCTTTACAGCCTAAGCTCAAGCGATGTATCGCTCCTATTGCTTTATCGCTCATGTCTTATAGAAAGTGAATGGGCGTTTATCGCTCAAAACGCTTTACAGCATTTGGTTTGAACGCAGTCAGAGAAATGCTGCTATCCATTTGGATGTACGAAGCGGTAAAGTCGCCAATCTCCCAGCTTTCTTGCGGCATTTCACTGAGGCACGCCCCCTTTCGGTCGTAGTATCTCGTCGATTTCAAAGTAGAGCGAGCAGATCTGTACAACTAGCAAACAAGATGGCTGCGCCCGTAATCAATGGGGATTGAGCTGTATTTTCTTTGTATTTGTACCACGTTGGGGGTTGTAATGTCAATTTTAAATCCTCTTACACACTTGATTTCATTGCTGCTTTAATCCGGTCACCAATTTATGGTCTTGCTTTGCGTGAAATTCAATGTAAAGTTGTGTTTTCAAGCTGGTTTGCCAAAGAGGCTATGTTGCTAATGATGACTAGCTCGCTACTACCCCTCGTGGCTCGACAGAAACACGACAGCACTTGTTGAAATAAAAATTGGCGAAAATGGCAAAATATTATTGCAATGTAAAAGGCTTGCAATGTTAATGTTTCTGTAAAGGCTGGCAACCATTATACACTGGATTATTTATTTTTTCCAAAATAGTTTTCTTCTTAAACTCGTCGGACACAAATAGCAAACTGGAAGGCTGGAGCAAGGGAAATACGTCACGTTTTCGCTGAACCTGGTCGTTCGTACCAGCCTACCATCAAAATGGATAGCAGCATCTTCTTCAGTATCGGACATAGTTACATTTAGATCACGTGACGTAAAAGAGTGGTCACCTGACAGGAAACGTGAAACGAACCGAGTAGTTTGAAAACAAACCATCGCTGTGCATTGTCTGACATTGAATGCGTTTATATTAATCAGCGTTATCAGACGCCGCTTCGTTTAGTCGACCTCCCTACGAGGGCCCATACTAAATCATGAAATCATGTTCAAGTAAGATCTCCCCGTCTCCTGTAGTGTGTTAGCATGAGCAGATAGCAGCTACAACTCAAACGTAAAGTCTCATGGATGACTCGGATCAGGATTTCGCAGACATCTGTTCTAAATTTGTAAAACGAGTTCGTAAGAAAGCAGTTGATCCGGTGTTGTCCCGGAAAGCAGAGCCCCAGTCTTTCAGCCAGACCAGGAACGTCACTGCTGATCCGAGTAAGAAGACGCGAAAGAAGAAGGTCGTTGTTCCGGAATACAAGCCCATCCAAGCCAAGCCCGGTCCTGGAGGCGATTGGGCTCCAACACGTCGACCTGAGCAAAGTCTGGACAATGGATATGCCCTGTGTGATGCCGGAGATGGTGGGCCACCTGGGCTCACGGATTCGGGTGAAGCACTGCACGTCGTTGAGGGAGGCCAACGTGCCAGAGACAAAGTACTGTTGCGAATGCAGCAGTTTAAGAGAGCCAGCCCACACATGCTGGTACACGACGACAGGAGCGACGCGGTCCCCAAGCAACCAAAAGACAAAGGTCAGAAGCAACGAAACCACCAAACGTATAATCACAAATCAGTGAACTTCACGGCTAAAAGTGACGCATGTCTGAGTATATTTGTTTTCTTTTATATGTTTTAGGATCTTGGCACTTGTAATATTATCCGATGCAGCTCTAGTTACCATCTCTCTTTCCCTGTTTCCACATTCCTGCTGGATAGGATATCTGCTTCGAGAACACAACCCATCATATGAGCATCATAATATCCCTATCCCCCATCCCTATCTAGCGTGTTGAATAGTTAGTCAGTCACCCTCGGCCCCAATAATCCTCCATGGTTTACCTCATGGAACTGCCGAACACTCGTAAACCCAGTCCCTCCCCTCCATTGGATCTTCTTCATCACATCTTCCAACTCTTCCTCTTTGTTTTTGCCAGACGAGCCGCCGCAGGAGACTGGGTCCAGCGATGCCGCTCTGGCCCTCCGTCTACAGCAGAGCCAGGACCCCCAGGCAGCCCAGGACCCTGAGCGGCAGGCCTCCCTTGACCTCTGTCTGCATCAGGACCCGGACCAGCAGCGCGTTGACTCCCTGGAGGACCAAGGCCTGTTCTTCTGTCAGCTCTGCCAGCGGAACATGTCCCACATGACCCCCGAGGGACGCACGCAGCACCTCAACAGGTACGCCGGAAGCACTTTCATATGTTCAGCGTGTATCACGGCAGGTGATGGTTGCTGCTATTGCATTCAGTTAAAGAGTCCGTGGTCAGAAGTAGAATACAACAAAGTAGGTTGACAAGCAGGTCCGCTGTGGTGGTGCCGGCATGATTTCCTGAGAAACCTTATCTAAGCTCACACGCTTTCTCTATCTCTCGCGCTCTTTCTCTCTCTTAGTCTCTCTCACACTTTCTCTCGCTTTCTCTCTCGCTCTCTTTCGCTCTTAAAATGTTAAATGACACGATTCACAACAGGATTAAAGTTACATTTGGAAAGTTTGTCTATTGAGGTATTTATATATAATCTGCTATAGTGAAGAAATCAATTCTGAAGCCCTAAGACCCTGGGAATCCTTATCCGGACATCCACCCCATGTGGTTGGCCCCCATCCGTTCCTTTTTGCCTTTCACAATTCTGTTTAAATAATGTCTGAATATGTATACGTAATTAATGTATTCAATAAATGAATATGAAAAAAATATTGAAATGACAACATTTAAAATAGATTAAAAAATTTAGTTAAACAAACCGTTACAACTCTCTGCAAGTGTCAAATTATTATTATTGTCCTTTAAACACATTTGGTCTCGGTGTGCTCCTGTCCATCCACAACCGGCCAGGTGTTTGGACGAGACGGAGGGCGAGCCCGCCGCTCTCGGCGCGCCCCCTCCCCCCCCCCGCGTGGCCGACTGCCCCATCTGCGGGAAGAGGTTCAAGGCCCCGAAGAGCCGCGCGGCCCACCTGAAGCGCTGCTCCGCAGACATGGGTGTGGCCCCGGCCGTGCTGCTGCAGTGCCTCCAGAGGCAGGCGGCGGCGGTGCAGAGCGACGGCGGCGACGGCGGCGGCGGCAGCCCCCCCCCGCGGTGAGCCGGCGTGGGTTGTTGTTGTTATGACGACCGGGAGTCCCGGACGCTCTGAGTGTCACACATGCATTGGGGTCGGCTTGGCTCCGGGGGTAGGGCGGGTAAGGGCTGGTAACCGGAAGGGTTGCTAGTTCGATCGCCGCCCCCTGCTGGCTGAGCGGCGACGTGTCCCCGAGCAAGGCGCTTCACCCTACTCGCTCCCGACGACCTGGCCGTCGCTTTGCGTCGCCGACTACGCCGTCGATGTGTGAATGTGTGCATTGACCGCTGTAAGTCGCTTTGGATAAAAGCGTCGGCAAAATGTCCTGAATGTAAAATCGTAAATGCTTGCATGCAGCATCCGTGCGTCGTCATTGGTCACCGCTGCTTCAGCACCTACGGGTTGAGTACCTGAATACTTAACTATAAAATGCGTATAATACTTCATATACGACGAGTATTTCTGCCACTACACCTCCAAGGAGAGGCTGCGGCTCTGTCTCTGAACCAGCGACCCCTGTACCAAGTATCTCCGACCCTCCTCAGTGGGGCATCCAGAGGCTCCAAAAGGAAAGAGCCAGCGGACCCCAGCCTGCCCACCACGAAGAGGCCCAGGAAGAAGGCCCAGCCGCTGGACGAGGAGACCCAGGTGGCCCTGGCTCTGTGCTCCTCGCTGCTGGAGCGAGAGAAGGAGCTGGAGAGGGAGGCGGCCGCCGCGTTGGCCGCCGTGGCGCCTCGGCTCCAGTGGAGAGCAGAAGCAGGTGCGTGCGTGCGTGCGTGCGTGCGGGCATCGGCGTTCTCTCACCGTGGTGATGTGTGGCACCCAGTGGCGTGCGATTGCAGCCAATGCTTTGAGGGCGAAAGGCCCCAGGTTAGGGCTGCTCGATTCTGGGAAAAAAATCATAATCCCGATTATTTTGGTTAATTTTGAAATCACGATTGCTTTTGAGTTTGAAAACATGATGCATTTATTCAGAATTTCTCCCCAAAAAAACACATTGTAACTGAGAACTTGGAAATTTCCCTTTTAAAAATACACAAAATGTTCAAATAGAAAATGTAAAAATCCCTAAATAATGTACATAAATGTATCCAGACGCTTGTTTTTTGCAAAAAAAAACTGAAAAAAACTTAAAACTTGCTTATATTAGTTTGGAGAACGTTTGACCCGACGTTGAAGCCGTGTGTTCCTGCCGTCGGCTGCAGGTCAGGGCCGGAGGAAGGGAGGCAAGAGGAGGAAGGGCGGGCCCCCCCGGCCGCCGCCGCTCCTGCTCGTCCAGGACGCCCTGGCCGCTCAGACCAGGGTGCAGGAGCGGGTCGCCGCGCTCCTGCTGCGGCAGCGCCCCCCCTCCCCGCCCACGCCCCCCCGCTGCCCCAGCAGACTGCCTTCTGCTCCCGCTCGCCCCCTGTGGAGCGCGAGCGCACTGCGGGACGACGCGGACACCCGCGGCCCCGCCCAGTACTACACCCCGGAGCTCCGGGACCTCCTGCTGACCAGGGACCCCCCCGGGGTGAGTTTGACCTGACCGGGGCGGATACCCTGTAGATGCTCAGGGAATTAGCGTCGCTCTTTTCAGGATGTTTCCATAGCACTGATGATCAATTATTTGTATTGCATTTTGTGTTTACATGGGATGCACTGCTTGCCTTCATTTTCGGATTGTTTTATACTTATAGTCGTGTACCAAGGCTATCTTTCCCCCCAACATTGATGTGAAACGGTTTGTTGAGCTTGTGTTCCGACATGAAACGCTGTGAAATGAAGCACATGGGTGTTGGAGCTTCAAACGCTTTCCTTGGCAATACCTACGAATCCGTTTGATCCAAGCTTCGTTTAATCCCCCTTCTCCCCTAGACGACCGTGGCCTCCATCGCCAAGGTACCTCCGGAACCTTCCATCCAGTCCCCCGTCAAAGCAGACCCCCAGATGACGCCTCTTCCTCCTCTCCCCTCTCCGACACCCCCGTGTCCGTCCCCATCGTGGGCTGGAACCAGCCGGCTGTCTGTGGGCAGCCAGGCCCTGAGAGACGTGATGGAGCTGGCTGACGAGGGCCGGTCCCTGTCCCAGTGGCTCAGAGGTAAACGTCTGCTACGGCATAGAAACAGAGTCAGGGCTCTGCTCACAGAAAGGCTGTGCAATTAATCCAATCTTTATCGTGATTTCGTATTTCTTTTCTCCAAACTAATATGATGGAGATTTTTTTAATGAATCTTTTTTAATAGTAGTTTTTTTTTTTCATTCATTGCATGTTTTTCGAAATTGCCGAACAGCTGTTTGCATATTTGTACATCCTTCTCTATTTTATTTTTTCTTTCTTTTTTTTTCATTTTCTATTAGAACATCTTGTATTTTTTAAGGGGAGATTTCTAAGTTCTCAGTTACAAAGTGTTTCTTTGGGAGAGAAATGCTGTGTAAATGCACCACGTTTTCAAACTCAAAAATAAGCGTTTGAATTAGGGATCGACCGATATGGATTTTTTAGGGCCGATACGATACCGATATTTTTTCATCAGCCTTAGCCGATACGCCGATACGCCGATACCGATATTTAGAGCCGATACTATTTTTTTTTTTTTCTTTTTTTTGCTCCCTCAATCATAAAAATTACACTGATAACAAATGTTACAAGTCTCAATTAAAAAAAAGGAACATTTATTGAACTTCAATATAAAAAACTATATTTAACAAATAGTAAAAACAGGTGAGGTAGAACAAGTAAAAAAATAAAAATAAAAAAAAAATAAAAAAAAATCGGCGAAAATCGGCCGCGTATCGGCCGATACCGATACACGTAAAAAACGCGAATATCGGCCGATAATATCGGCCGACCGATATATCGGTCGATCCCTAGTTTGAATAATCGTGAATTCAATATCGACCGAAATAATCGTGATTATAATATCTTTCCATAATTGAGCTGCCTTGGCTGACAGGCCCGTGTTCAGACGGGCACCGACACACAGGATGGAAAATAGTCCTTAACTGCCATGCATTCATACTCACTGGACTAGTTTCCATAGCGACTAGACTTGGATGAAGGTTCCTCCTAAAGGAGTAAACGGTAATAATCTGTCCCCAGACGAGGCGTGTGGCACCGCCGTCGTTGCTGACTTCCCGCTCAGCGGATTCATCCCAGATGAGTGCGACGCCAAGATGGGCCTCAGCGGCTTTCTCCCCGGGGGGGACGCCGCCGCCGCCGCCGCCTCCAGCCAGCCAATCAGGGACTCCGGAAGGCCGGGCGGCCAACCAGAGAGCGGCTGGCGAGAGTCGGTAAGGAGACCCAGCACCTTCAGCACCCATTGGCTGGATCCACCAGGGCCTGTGTTAGAGAGACGTTTCGACACTTTAAGTTGAGCGGATCCACGTTCTCAGTTACTGCAACCCAGGAGTGGAACCACTTGGCAGTTACCCACTGTCTGTAGCCACAGCACATACTGTTCCTCCTTCACGCGGTAGAGATCAGGGATCACTCACTATCGTAGATGCACTCACTCAATCAACCAGGCTCTTGTGAGTTGTGTATAGTCCTTATCTTCTCTACTGCATCTCGTCTCTTGAGCGAGTCATATGGAGGATTTTATTTCACACACATTTTAATGTAGGATTGGTCCACGGAATGAAGATCTTAATTCTTGACTAACTATGACACATTTAAAAAAATGTTGTTATTGTGTACTGCCCCAGTGAAGTAAACTTCCTTGTGTCACACAACTTAGACCAATGAAATACTGCAAACATTTTTGGTGTAGTAATGTGCTCAATTTGATTCCATCCAGGTCAACAAAGTAACCCGTAGACACTGCCAGCTCTTGAAAACAGCACTTCTATCCTACTTTCGTACTTATCGTACTTTCTCCTAATGACATGAGTGACGTGTAATGGTATGTTGGTCGCTAGGTGGCGCTGTCCAGGCTGTCATGTGACCTGAGCAGCATGGTGAACAACCCTCAGCTCAGCGACGTGCAGGTCCAGGTGGACAGCGGAGAGGTCTTCTCCGTCCACTCGTTCATGCTGTACGCCCGCTGCCCCCTGCTGGCCCAAATGGTAAGTTACACAGCAGGTCATGCAAATATATTTGTATAGGGAAGCAGATTTGTAGTTCTGATACAGTGTATAACTGTATCTTCTCACATTGACAATATATTGATGGTATATTGTCAATGTACTGCAATTAACTGTACATTTAAAAATTAAACCATTTAAAATAAGAAATGAGTTAGAAAATACGACTTATTTTCCCTTTTTATTATGCAGCAATTTATAACCTGAAATAAAGAAAGTAACATGCAGTAATGCTAACGCACAAGCTAACTATACAAAAGACTGCTTGGGGGAAACGGTATTGACATGATCAAACCAGGGAAAGACCCAGCAATACCAGTACCAGCACCACCAGCACCAGCACCACCCCCACCACCACCACCCCCACCACCACCACCACCACCACCACCAACACCACTACCCCTAGCATCACCACCACCACCCCCAGCACTATCATTATCCCCTGCGTGTTCCCTCTGGTCCTCCCAGGTGCATGACGCCGGCTTCGGGGTGCAGGAGGAGGGCCTGCCCAGCACCCAGCGGGTGCTGCTTGGGGACTGTCCCGGGGAGGCCGTGCTGGCTCTGCTGCAGTACCTCTACACGGGCCGGTGTCCCGTGCCCGCCGGCCCCCTGCTACCCGCCCTCCTGGGGCTGGCCACCAGGTCAGTACCGCGCGCGGCCGCTGGTTGAACCGGCCGGACGCCGTCTGGGGAGAAGAGGACGTCCTCGGGGAGGAGGATGTGCTGGTTAATGTTTCATTATGGTGGACCGTCTTCAGTTTTCTAATCGAAATCGCGAAGTAATAGAACGCGGTAAGCAAATCGCAACGGCTGCGATTTACAAACAAAACAAAACAAAACCAATTTTTTTTTTTTTTTTTTACCGTTACTGGAAATCAGTACGATTCATTTATTTTTATTTCACAATTCAATAGTTAAATAAAGACGTTTATAATATAAATTATATTATATAAATTAATCAACACATCGGCCTGGCCTAAAGGAAGGAGCAGTTTTTATGTTGAATGCTTCCGATGTTGTTGGTCATACTAAAGAATGATTTTTTTTGTTTATTTTTGTGAATAATGCACAACATAAGCAACTTAATCAATTATAAAAATCGCACATTAAATCGCAATCGTAATAATGGTCAAAATAAACACAATAAGATTTTTTCCCCAAATCATTCAGACCTACATTATAGGCTACGTTACCAATAAAATGGAAATACATTCATCCTGTTCTAACCCTGACCCTGACCAACGAATGATTTACCTGTTTGCTTATTGAATTAGTGAAAAGGTAATTACAGTTTTGTTTTTTTAAGTGCATTTGATAAGCATGGGCATTCAGAATAGTCCCAAAAATCTATTTAATAGCTCTGATAGTATCTTCTAGATGTCACTATTGCATTATTACCAGAATAACTGGAACGGTCATCTCCCCTTGCCCCATACAGGGGCCCAGATTCTGTCTCTGACTCGCCATCCATTCATAAATGTCTTGACGTGGTGTTCATGTGCGACCGTTTGTGTTTGTAGATTTGACCTGGAGGAGCTCCAGAGTCTGGCCCAGCTCTACCTGGAGGAGGCGGACTCGGCGCCACAGGAAGACCCAGTCGAGGCTGGGCAGCCCTGGGACAACCACCACCCCAGCCCCGGCGTGGAGCCAGCGCGCGGGGACCAGGACTTCACCAAGCTGCTGCGCTCCATGTGGAGCGAGGAGGAGGGGGAGGAGGGGGAGGAGGAGGGTGGGGGAGAAGCCACAGCCGGCACATCGGTGGATCGGCGAGGCGACGACGTCAACGGCGGCGGCCAGCGAGACGGTCGGCTGGCGTCCGGAGACGGGGACGGGCACGAGGAGCGCGTGAACGACGAGGAGATGGAGGAGATCTACGAGTTCGCCGCCACGCAGAGGAAGCTGGCGGAGGAACGGGAGAGCACGGGGTCGGTGGAGGAGGAGGAGGATGAGGATGAAGAGCCCACATCGGCAGAGGACAACCTGTTCACCAAGGCAGGCGGTCCAGAACATGACGAGACCCCGGTGTGTGTTGAAGCAGACGCCCGTGAGCGGAGCCCCGGTTGCCAGGTTCCAAGCAGTCTCAGCTACAGCCGCCTCTTCTCTGGCTCCTGGGACGTCTGCGAGGAGGAGTTCCCCGCCTCCCCCCCGCTCTCCAGCCCCCGGCCCTCTACCTCTACCCTTGGCCCCCCTCAAGCGACTCCTACTCCGCCCCGACTCCGGTCCCCCGAAGGAGCCTTCCCCCGAGGGGACGGGGCGGCCACGGCGCGCTCGGACGCCACCTGCCTCCAGTCTTCGCCCAGCGAGATCATCGACCTCTCCGACAGCCCCGGCCCCCCCAGCACGCCCGGCCTGCCCCTCCCGGGTCTGTCCCCGGGCAGGCACCGCCGGGGAGCGCCGGATGCGGACGCGCCTGGGGGCGGTCGCCCCGGCAACCCCGATCCCGCCGCCGACCCGGGGACGTCGCCGAAGAGAGAGGGTGCCGCTCCTCGGGGCGCAGGTCGGCCCGCGTCGCCGGACCCCCCGCCCCCGCGGAGACGCGCGGAGCCGGAGCTGATCGTTCTGTCGGACTCCTCCTCCGGCGAGGACGAGGGCGAAGGCCCGGCCCCCGCCGCCTCCCCCGGACCCACCCCGCCCCACTCCCCGGTCTGGTCGCAGCGCCACCGGCGGTACACGAAGATCAAAGCGCCGTCGCTCCACCCAGGACCCTGCACATCTCCCCCTTCGGGGGGAGATGTGCAGGGTCCTGGGTGGAGCGACGGCGCCGAGGAGGGAGGGGGCGACGGCGGGCAGGGCTCCGCCCGTGGCGTGGTCGTCGTGGCCGCCCAGAGTCCGGACCAGCTGGGCTTCTCCCCGGAGGTGTCCTGGCTGATCCCGGCCACGCCGCCGCCGCCGGCCGGCCACCCCAGCAGCAGCATCTGCACCCAGACCCGTAGCAGCATGTTCCGGACGCGGCTCTTCCCCAGAGCCAGCGCCAGCGCCAGCACGTCCTCGCCCCCCTCTTCCCCCCGCTCCAAAGGCAGAGCGCATTCGGGGAGCTCAGCCTCAGACGGCCCTCCGGCAAAGAGCAAGGGGCCAGAGTCCAGCCTCGACGCTCAGCCCCTGCCCGGGACGTTTACCCCGCCGGCCCCCGGCGCGAGACCTCCTGGTTTCCCCCACCCGCCTCTCTCCTCCTCTTCGACGAAGAGCACCCCCGCCCACGGCCATCCGGGGCCGTACAGCAGCACTCCCCTGCACGCGCGGCCCCCCAAGCCCCCCGTCCCCCTGGGGACCTCCCTGGTGCGCGGCGACCCCGCGAGGGAGGCGCTGGG
The DNA here is from genome assembly GCF_902167405.1 of Gadus morhua. NCBI lineage: Eukaryota > Metazoa > Chordata > Actinopteri > Gadiformes > Gadidae > Gadus > Gadus morhua. The sequence continues at coordinate 24,763,531 of NC_044050.1, read as the reverse complement.
GCGCGGGCACCTCTCCCGGTCGGACCCGTCGCGCTCGGCCTCCCCCTCCTCGCTTTGCCGAGACCCCTCGGGTCCAGACGGAGACGCGGACGTCGGTCGCTCCGGACGCACGCTGGGATCGGATCATCGCCACGGCAACACCGTGGACCCCGAGAAGATCGGCGACGCAGACGAGAGCGGGCGGGGCGAGCAAAGAGGGAGTGGAGTGGAAGCAGCGGTGGAAAGGGGGGCGGAGTCGGAGGCGGGGCACGAACGGGGGTCCGAACTCGGTTTCTGCCAGAGCTTCATGGACGAGCCCCCCATGGCCTTCAACGACTCGTGGGGACTGGACGGGGGCGGCGGCGGGGGCGGCGGCGGCGAGGGACACGGCGGCCAGGCGGTGTGCTTCAGCCTGAGGCTGGAGGACAGCGAGGGGGTCAGCTCGCACCAGCACAGCCCCGTCTCCCCTCACTCCCTGCAACAACACCCCCCCCTCACTCCACGCCGTTACCCGGACAGAGGGCCGAACCCCTCCGCCAGCAGAAGCCCGGGCACGCCCCCCTCCACCACCGCCGCCGCCGCCCGCCCGTCAGTGGACCCCGACACCCCTCACAGAGTCCCGGAGGTCAACGGAAGCCTCCTGGACCCCCAGCTGTGGGACAGCTGGCAGGAGGAGCCGGAGGAACAGGATGAGGCGCTCCCTGTCTCGCAGAAGGGGAACGCTGCGGTGCGATTCCAGACCCCAGGTAAACCTTCCTCACACACGAGGAGAGGGTTATGATGGTATCATTCATGTTTTAGTATTGCTTCCTCCATTGAATTGAGGATAATAATAATAAAAATAATGGATTGAATTTATACAGCGCTTTTCTCAAAAGAAAAGCGCTGACACTCAAAGAGGCTTTACAGTGAAGGGGGGACCTCACTAACCATCACCAGTGTGTAGCACCCACTTGGGTGATGCACGACGGCCAATCTGCGCCAGAACGCTCACCACACACCAGCTTGAGGTGGAGAGTGAGGGAATTAATGAGTCAGCCAATTATACAGGAGGATGATTAGGGGGCCGGATTGAATGAGCCTGCTTGGGCCAGGACACCGGGGAAACCCCTACTCTTTGCGATAAGTGCCCTGGGATCTTTCATGACCTCAGTGAGTCAGGACCGACGGACGGCGCCTTCTGCAGCACAGTGTCCCCGTCACTGCACTGGGGCATCGGGATTGACGCTAAGGCCAGAGGGAAGAGTGCCACCTATTGGCCACCACCCGACACCACTTACATGGAGAGTTGGATGGAGGATGGAGAGTTATAGGATATGCATTCATTGTTTGAGTAGAATAGCTTCGCTCTCTATTAATCACAGAACAGAAACTTGGATGACTTTCATTCATCCTCAACATACAGGTTGTCACCTCCATGATATTTGCAAATACACAGACATGCAGGCTCAGTTTGCCCATATTTGGTGTTGGTTAGTTCACTGTTTGTAATGTGTAATTATAACGTGTTTTGTCTTCTTCTGCCAGATGCTTGTAACGTTGTGACAATCAGCCTGTTGTAGTGCTTTACAAGTCAGCAGAACCTTAAAGGACCATACCGCTCCGGGTGACCAAACCATCCGAACTGTTTCTCCTGGCTTCACTTCACATCGCTTACCGATACGCTTGGTCAAAATCCCTTCTTTATAACGATTCTTGCCCGCTTCGAAGGTAAACAAAGGCCAGATAGCACTTTCGAATTTGGGAATTCAGTGTGTGAAGTCTGTTTGGAGTTTGATCAACCAAACCATGAATCCCAATTCAAGTATTTTACATATGTCTTATCACAAAGACCAATGTGCTATATTGTTATTGATTACATTCCTGGCAGGCGCCTTCACGCTAAATGCTCTCAGACAGAGATAGGCGATAGGGGGTGCTAATGTCCCTTTTAACCAGGGAAACAAACATTATATATTCCAAGGCATTAAAATAGTCATATTTAAAGGCATTCATTCATTGTAGTAGTCTGGGCAATCTACATTTTTTTATTCTCAACAAAGTTAAGGAGGATCTTCCTCCCTCTCCTCAACGGAGAAGCCTCCACTGCCACTGAGTGATTCTGACGAGCCGTACGGATGTTTCAGCCAAGCTCAGAGCGAGGCGCTTCGGATGGTTTGACCTTTGACCTCAGGTCCACAGCATACATGGGTACCGTGCATCGAGCGAGCCTACTTCCATGCATGCTCTCCTCGTCCCGCCCCCCCTCCAGTGTCCACTGGGAGCAGGAAGCGGATCGCCCTCGTGCCCATCACCCCCATGCCCAGCTACTCCGACATGGACACCCCCGACCTCAAGAACAAGCTCGACCGGTAGGTTGTTGCTAGCGACATGGTTTGGGGAAGGCATAGGGCCGTTAAGAGATCCAAGCATCCCCTTTGCAACAACAACAATGGCAGACTTTATGTGCCATGGATCTCCAGTGTAGGACAGTCGGTGGGAAATGAAGGGCTTGGATCTGTTGATTGAACTCTTGTTTCGGTAAACTGTTTAGGTTAGTTATGTCTAGTTTATTAACATTGACCTTATTTTGGGTCGAACGATTAGTGGGTCGAAATTTATCTTATTGAACAGTGTGTCCGCGCATCCTTAGAAAGTCTTAAATTCATGTTTATAAATTGAAGGCCTTCAAAAGTCTTAAATTCTTTATAAATGTCATTATGCTGGTCTTAAATACTGTAACTCAAGGTCTTAAATTTGTCGGGGCAGGACTATAGGACCACCATAAATGACAATTATTTGATCAAAAGTTCAATGAACTTTTGATCAAATAATTGTGTCATTTATTAAGTACAAATACAAAACATTGGCTCCCTTCTTCCTCAAATATTCTAATATGTTGCTCATGGCTCATAGTCAAATGAATATCCCTTTTTTTTATTGGCTGCTCGCCCGATAAAGCAAGAAGATTTAACGTTGCAACCTTTTAGTCTGGTGATGGGCATTTGCTATAACCACAGACCTAATGATGAGTAGATTCATCTGATAAAAGAATGACCGATGGATCGAGTATGAGAATAATCCACCCAGGACCTAACGTGAAACACCTCAAAAACACGCGTCTGTCCAGGTTCGGTGTGCGTCCGTTACCCAAGAGACAGATGATCCTGAAGCTGAGGCAGATCCACCAGTACACTCACCAGCTGGTCCACTCCGACGACGAGGAGGAGGAGGATGGGGCGGCCCTCCTGGGCGGCCCCGGACCCACCAGGCCTCGGCCCACCGCCTCCAGCGCCCGGCCCCCCTCCGGTTCCCAGGGGCCTCAGTTCAAACGGCCGGGCGTGCCCACAGGCGCCTCCCCGGTGAAGCGGGGCCACGAGGACCCGGAGCCCCTGTCCTCGTCCCAGGGCTCCAGCTCCTCCTCCACGGTGGCCAGTGAGGAGTCAGAGAGGTGAGGCTCTACCACGGGAACCAGGCCTGGGTGCGTGGAGGGGCAGCCTATAGACCTCTGAGGAATAAGTCCCGCCTCCGAGACTCCGGTTACCTCGGTCAAATGTCGATGGGAAATAACATGTTGTTGTTTTTTAACGATCGTATAAAACAAACTCTGTAGGTGGCCAAGAAGTAAAAGCTGCGTCACGTTTTGAACGACACATTTTCCATCTAGTTTCGACCGGGATTTTGGATTGTCCGTGCCGTTAAAGTAGCATTAATAATCGTCTACTACTTTAACTTACTACTTGTTCTTCAAAGGTCTATGGGAATCCTGAGGAGCTTACTGTTTCTACAAAGATAGGATGCACTTTGAAAAATACCTGTTATTCAGTAGTACGTTATCAATAGATGTCGTAGTACTCGGCTCGTTTCAGAACTTCGTAGTAGTACTATATTACATGGAGTAGTAGTACTCTGAACTTCTAGTACTATATTACTAGTTGTAGTAGTACTCTGATCGGTTCAGATCTTCTTATTCATTCTGCGTCGATTAATAGATGTCGTAGTACTCTGATCATTTCAGAACTTCTTGGTAGTACTATTATTACTAGTTGTAGTAGTACTGATCATTTGAGAACTTCTTAGTAGCACTATATTACTAGTTGTAGTAGAACTTAAATGGTATCAGAACTTCTTCGTAGTACTATATTATTAGTTGGTGTAGTAGTACTCTGATCATTTATAGAACTTCTTGGTCGTACTATATTACTAGTTGTAGTACTACTCTGATAATTTCAGAACTTCTTAGTAGTACTATATTACTAGTTGTAGTAGTACTCTGATGGGTCAGAACTTCTTAGTAGTACTATATTACTAGTTGTAGTAGTACTCTGATGGGTCAGAACTTCTTAGTAGTACTATATTACTAGTTGTAGTAGTACTCTGATGGGTTCAGAACTTCTTAGTAGTACTATATTACTAGTTGTTGTAGTAGTACTCTGATGGGTCAGAACTTCTTAGTAGTACTATATTATTAGTTGGTGTAGTAGTACTCTGATCATTTATAGAACTTCTTGGTCGTACTATATTACTAGTGGTAGTACTACACGGATAATTTCAGAACTTCTTAGTAGTACTTTATTACTAGTTGTTGTAGTAGTACTCTGATGGGTTCAGAACTTCTTAGTAGTACTTTATTACTAGTTGTAGCAGTACTCTGATGGGTTCAGAACTTCTTAGTAGTACTATATTTCTAGTTGTTGTAGTAGTACTCTGATGGGTTCAGAACTTCTTAGTAGTACTATATTACTAGTTGTAGCAGTACTCTGATGGGTTCAGAACTTCTTAGTAGTACTATATTACTAGTTGTAGTAGTACTCTGATGGGTCAGAACTTCTTAGTAGTACTATATTACTAGTTGTAGTAGTACTCTGATGGGTTCAGAACTTCTTAGTAGTACTATATTACTAGTTGTAGTAGTACTCTGATGGGTTCAGAACTTCTTAGTAGTACTATATTACTAGTTGTAGTAGTACTCTGATGGGTCAGAACTTCTTAGTAGTACTATATTACTAGTTGTAGCAGTACTCTGATGGGTTCAGAACTTCTTAGTAGTACTATATTACTAGTTGTTGTAGTAGTACTCTGATGGGTCAGAACTTCTTAGTAGTACTATATTACTAGTTGTAGTAGTACTCTGATGGGTCAGAACTTCTTAGTAGTACTATATTTCTAGTTGTTGTAGTAGTACTCTGATGGGTTCAGAACTTCTTAGTAGTACTATATTACTAGTTGTAGTAGTACTCTGATGGGTTCAGAACACTCCTGGGGTCTGTGTAATGGTTATGGCCGTTCCCTTTTTAGTTGTATTTATAACGAGCGTCTCCTCCCACGCCCCCGCCGCTCCTCCTCAGGTCCAACCCGGAGCTGCTGCACTCCTCCTCCGACAGCGAGTCGGACGGCGACGGCGCCGTCACCGCCTCGCAGGCGGCCGGACGCCAGCGGGACCGCGTGCAGGCGGTGCGGGCCTTCATCCTGTCCAACGCCGACCTGCACCTCCAGGTGCTGCGCTACCAGCCCCTGGTGCTCGCCCAGCTCCAGGCCCGCCTCAAGGCCGCCGGCATCCGCCTGGGCGCCGCCAAGCTCATGGACTACCTGGACTCCCAGTGCATCACCGTGACGACGGCCAAGCCGGGGGGGCGCCCGCGGCGGAAGCAGAGGGCCAAGGGGGAGAGGGGAGCGAGGGGGAGAAAGAGGAAGACGGCTCCGGCCACGGAGGGAAGGTAGAGAACCTGTATTTATGGGGATGAGCACAACTGACGCAACCCGGCTGACGTGGTTTTACACAGTCAGCCGCTGAGACATGAGGCACTTGGGTTGATTTCATGGTCGATATATAAGCTGACCACAAGGGAAGGTTTTAGATCATTTCTGCCGCACTGTCCATGTTCCCTGTTATTTTAGTATGAGATGTTTTGGTCGTTTTGTAATATTTGTGTAATTTTAGATATTTTGTTGTATGATTAATGAAGGCCCATTGTGGAAAATAAACAAAGAGGCAAATGTACAAGTCTAATGTAGTGTGAGTCGTTCAGGGCCCTGGTAGCTTCACAGTCCTCTCCCCTAAGTAAAGCCGGTCATTTCGGTGCAAAAAAAGGGAAATAAATTGAAGACACAAATTCTTGCAAAAGGATGTTTTTACTGGTTTTCTCCGATTTAGATTTTGAATATCTAAAGATCAGCCAACAAACAGCTACAGCAAACGCCAGCAGAGCCCCGGGGAGGTTCTCATCCAGAGACGCAGAAGAAGGGACCCGTCAGAATCATCTGACGGGATATTCAAGTACGCAGAGAGGCACAGGTCCCCCTCGGGCAGTTTGTCGTGGGTCAGAACCTTATTTATCCTTCGTGTGGCTACCTAGACGAGAATATCACGATTCACAGTTTTACGCAAATCCAGAATCCTCCAGAGCAGCAAAAAAAAAAAATAAGGGTGTCAATTCTGATGTCCTGAGCTTTCCTCACACTCCGGCCCCCCGCGTGACTCCTCATCGAAGCCCGGCCTTTCTCCTCCGGGACTCGTGCGTACTGAGTCTCATCTGGAACAGAGCGGCGGCGATCGGGGGAACGGGGGTCGTTTGATCGCCGGCGCCGGTCCGATCCCTCCGCTCCCCGAGCCCTGCCCCCTGGCGCTCCCGAGGTCCTCAGCCAGCCGCCGGCGGTCATGACAGGTTGTTTATGTTGGCTAGAAAGCGCTGCGCCCACCACTCCTCCAGGTCGATGGGCACAAAGTCTGCAGGAGGGAACAAGACGGCTTAGAAGAAGAAGAAGAAGACTGCGGGGGCTAGCAAAGCACGCCAACGCTACACGGCTAAGGACGAGCATGCCGACACACGAAACCCCGCGATGACGAATGAATGGTAAGTCGTACAAGACGAGGTAAACATCAGTAAACCGGGGCAGGTAGGGTTGAGCGAGTCGAGGAGGGAAGCCTTTAATCAGCCACCACCTGCTTTGTCTGGACAGGCTGGTCGAGAGCAAGTCCAACATCGAGCTGAACAAATATGCAGCGCACAATTCAATGAGGCGAACGACTTATGTTCAGATAAGAAATATATGCCTGTATATATTAACAAATACTCTCCCATACATGTAGAGGTAACAGAGTTCAGCTGTTTTATGAAAGGCATCCATGGCTTAGTCAACCCAGGTATATTTTCTCTCAAACAAATACTTCATTGTTTGTGTTATTGCTCAATCTTTAAATAAATGGATTGTCAACCCTGGAAAACTGCATGTAATTCAGTTCTAGTAAAAGCAGGTTGTTGTCACCATAAAGATGGAGACTGTGACCCCAGCGTCATCACAAGACTAATGAAATGGATGTGATGGATCTGTAGAGCTGGAGACTCATAAAAATGACTTCTTACTCTTCATCACAGGAGCAGTGGTCTTCTCAGAATACTGGACAGGCGCACTGATTGGTTTGCGGCCTTCCTGCTCCCCGTCTCCCATATTCTGCTCCACCTCCTGCCATGCTATAAAACAAAAATAGACCGCTGAATTCACACATCTTCACGACAAAAAAATCGGCTCCACGGTTGAAGGTGCAGCTTAACGTAGCATGAAGCAAATGTATCTTACCTTCGAGGACAAACTTAACATTTTCTTCGTGTGCAGGTGTGAAGAGGCCCTCAGTCGGACTGTCTGTCTTCGGTGGGGCTGCAGTGTGGTACCGCTTCCCATTCGGTCTGTTGAATACTATCTTAGGGGGCGGAGAGCTGGAGGAGACGAGATCAGTGATGAGTATTGATTGGCGAGCTATAGATGGCATCTACAGGGATCGAGTGATGATGATATCCCAATATACATTTTGTTCAGCCAGTATCCCATAAAGAATAGTTACAAAGACATGCACTTCTGTACTAAACTGGCATAGGGGATGATAAACCATTAAATTAATTAATTCTTTTCCCAATTAAGAGGCATGCTCAACAAAAACCGAATATCAGCCTGACCGTCAATTCAGTTAACATCCGTGCGTTTATAGGAGAAATAAGTAGAATCGGAGCCAGTTTTAATGTTAAACTTTGGTGCGTACTCTTTAGATACAGGCTCGGTGTTGACAGATTGGGCTACCACTCAGCAGCCTACTACACACTCCGGCTCTAAATGCTGAGCCCGCCCCCAGAGCCTATGACACAGTTCCGCCCGGCGACCACATGGACTGTAAACAAACCCTGGCAAGGTCACAGTTATGGCCGGGGTACGGGATAGCGATATTTTTCCGGCGCATTTGCGTTTATCGTTTGAATAAAATTATGCGTCTTCCCCTGTGCCCACCACTAAGGCAACGACGCTGGTGTCTGGTGACAGCGTGGCCGCGGTGTTATGTGACCACGTGATAGCAGGGTTATGTGACCACGTGATAGCAGGGTTATGTGACCACACATCGGACGCGCTGGAGACGCGCACATACAAATGGCAGCTGTTCGATCAAACTATCGGGTCCAGATCCCCAACAGCTCTCAGATCATGGGTTCTTTACTTACTTTGAATCGAACCACGACGTCGATTTGATCTTCAAGTCTTTGTTTTTACTCTCAATTTGTTGTGTGGGGCCTATAAGAGAAACAAATGACTCACAATAAAATTTCACAACAAATTTTCTTCACATACACATTTCTTCCCATGCAAATGTTTAGTCCCGTCCCATAGCGACAAACTAAGTAAAACAGATAATTACTGGGACTGTTCCTCACCTGTCCTCCGTTGTGTAACAAGTTTACTGGGACCTCTGGTAATAGTGTACATCATGAGGCGCCCCCCAAGGATAGTCCGAACGGTGTTGAATTCTGTTAGATTTCACTGCAGCGTCTGCAAATTCCAAGTCAGGCCGTTCACGTCGTGAACTCGTCGTCAAACTCTTATCTCGCACTAATGGTGCCAATTGGTTTGCGGAGTGTTCCGTCAAATCAACTCTGCGTTTGCATGAAGCCTAACACACACGCAGCTTGCCCTGTGCCTGACAGTGTGCCTTGCCGTCGTTCCTCCGCAGATGTTGGCTCAAACTGCCGTGTGCTCCGGCAAGGACTGCCTATAGGTCATCCAAGGAGAAACCGGCGACACCAGCTCATCGCTCTTCGAAACGAAACGAAACACTGTAGTTTGCTCTTGTAATCCCCAACGTGTGTCAGCGAGGTATTGTTGGTCTGTGTTGCCAGTTGCCGATCCTTGTGCGTAAAAAAAGGGAGCCGTAGGGTTTGAATTTAATCAAAACGGAGACAGATTTTTAATACTGGGCACCTCCACGTGACGTCACGACACGCCCCCGAGCGAGAATCCGAGGGGGCGGGGCGCCCTTCAGAGGTGCGCACCATACTATCGCTCACCTCTCACCCAGATAGCAAACATGAAATAAATAAGATAAGCGCACGAAATTAAATATTGTCAGGGTTAATGTTAAACAGTCAGATATACGACAACAGCCCCTTATACAAGTATGTGGTTGCGCCGTTGCGGTAACCCAAATAGCTGACTTTAACTGCCAAACCTTTAATTATCTTATTACTACACTCAGTATACGATGTGCTAAGTGAAGATTCGTCGGGACAAGACACGGCTCAGACAGACTTAAAACCAGGATGATACTGGCATCGCACTCAATTTGGATCGACTTGGGAAACGCAGGCCATACGGTCCACGATCAAACGGGGCCGCTGTTAATTGCATCACCTCCGCTTTGGCTGCTCTTCGTAGGAGGATGTTGTGCAGACACCTTTTACAGTATATGGGCCACACAGATCAGAGTGCATGAGGATTAGCTCCGACCATGCTGGGAGTTTGATCATTTTAGTAACGTGTTCTGTTCCGAAAAATCCCCCTCTTTAAAAAGGTGCCTACTCTATAATATGGAAAATAGATTAAAAAAAAAGTTAGCATTTCAGTTTAATATATTTTGTTTCGCTTATCAACCCAGGCCCTTTTTACAGCAGCATTCTTAAAATTGTGCAAAAGGCATCTATTCAGCGTAAAAGTGTAAGTACATTCAATTGTTGCATTGTAACAAAACACTAAAAACTAAAAACATTCAGGATGGAAAATAAAAAAAATTGCACTCCTGAGTTGGTGAATACAGTACATCTGATAGAGGTGTTGTGATGTCTTCTTTACATATGAAAAACAATAAGAACGTATATAAAAGATCTCCCGTAGAGACATTTAAATAGATACATTTTCAACATTGTTCTGCAAAGGTTAACTAGCTAGCATCTCTCCACGGGAATGACCCTGTTAAAACCAATGAAAAAGCCTTCATTAAAAACCTGAATACAGAGGCAAAGAAAATACTATTATTTCAAATCCAATGCGTAATTGTTTGCGTATGCCATGATGGCTGATGCATTAAATAGCCATTGTAGATACACTGTGGGTCTCTACATCACTTATATATCCCAAAGGGGCTCCTGCTTACAGCAGGGCTACAGATAGCCTGCTTTGTCTTTTGCAATGTGTTCCGCATTAGACTCAGAATCTCCGACACAGACTCATAAATGCTAGCCCCCGCGGCAGAGACCCACAGCGTACCGATGGCAACCATTGCACGCAAAAGTATAACTCAGCCTTCTAGTAATGCGGATCACAGTCTTCAACGAGGCTATCGGTGATGTAGTTGACCTGGAGGAGCTCCCGGTAATACTGCTTCTCCACCTCCTTGTTGACCGTCCAGGCAACCACCTGCACCCCCCGCTTGGCCCAGTACTGGACGTAGTCTCTGTGGGGTAGAGGGGGAAGAGATCAACCACACCAATTGACGGTGTTTTTGCACGGTGCCCGATCTTTACATCTTGCCAAAGGACTAGAGTTGAAAATTAGCTTTCTGGCTAACACTGGCACACGAAATGCTGAAATGTTGATTTAAATACTCTTGTTTTTTCGGTCACTCACGGCGAGACAAAGTCCTTCTGCACGAGGAACGCAGAGACGCCGCACAGCTTCCACAGGAAGTGGTGGTGCGCCCAGTCCAGGAGCACGTCCACCAGAGTCATCCACTTGTGTTTCCACGGCGACGTGAAGCGCGGCACACCGTCGCCGTAGAGACTCAGGCTCCAGGGCCTGTGGGTCAGTGCGGTGACCACGTCCGGGTCACTCTGCCTCATCTGGACGAGGGGTGGGTGGATGGAAGTATGTGAGGCGTTGTGATACATGCTGCACACCAACCTTTAGCTATTAGACGACCTACACCAGGGGTCGGCAACCCTAGGCACGCGTGCCACCACTGGCACGAGGCAGCATAATCATTGGCACACTAAAAAAAATAAAATTATATATATATATATATATATATATATATATATATACATTATATCATTAAAAAAAATTCAACACACAATACGGCAGCATAGTTAATGCTACCGATTTTTTGCACTTTATTCTCTTTTGGGCATTTCCCAGGCCCGGTTCTACAGGGGTGCATAAGCATGCATTGCACCCCCAAAAAAAATGTTTGCACCCTCAATTGAAAAAAATAATAATAAAAAAGATTTTTTCTTTTTATAAATATGATAAAAATAATAAAATACTTGCTCACAAAACAAATTGTAATGAAACTTGTGACAATTTCCATTAAATACCGTTGAGATATGAGCATCCAACATCACTCTGACTGGTTTATATGTTGCTTGGCAACAGTCCGCTCAGTGGGGACATTTTTGTTGCCGGAAGCAATTTCATTCGTTTCTATGATTAAATAAACAAACAACAATCTATTGTCAATTATTATTATTAACAGTACATTTTACTAGTATAACTGTTGTATAAAGCAATATCACACTCGAGGTTTCAATGTTGTCGCTCTATATCAGCGCTGCTGTGATTGGCCGCCGGCCGGCATCGTGTGTCATGCCTGCGTCGTGTGCAAAATGCACGCACCATGGCACGCACCCATATAGTATATCTATGGTGCGCACGGTAGTGACGTTGAACTTCTTCGGCAGCAACAGTTATATATCCGTTGGATATCCGTTGGTTATCCAACACATGTATTAAATGTTTTATGTTCATAAGAACCCATATTTCTTTTTATTGTATTTATTTACAATCGTGTTAACTTTAGTATTATACTGATTACTTTTTTTCAAAGTTCAAAGTCTGAAAGGTTTCTTTCCTTGTTCAGCTAAAATCTGTTTTATTTTTAAGTGGCAATGTACAATTATTTGTTACGTCAAATATCCTGCCACAATTTATAAAAAATAAACGTTATTTTTGAATTGCAGTCACATGTTTTTTTTTTAGTGTAGAATTCTGTTCTTTTTTACACCTCACACATCACACATATCAAAAACCTATCTCATATTCAAAGCTATCTAAGATATCAATAAGCTAATGTTGCAGCTGAAGTGTTCTCCACATCACAAGACATGATATGATACCATCTTTTAAGCACAGTAATTGTTTGTTGTCCCAACATGTCAGTAGAACTACGCAGAAGTCCTTGTCTATGGTAGGAAAGGCCTGTGTGTAAAAAAGCGAAGTCTGAACTGAAGCTGGGTAGCTGGTTTTAGCATAGTACTGGTACACCCCCTGTAATCTCAGATGCACCCCAAGGCATTCTGTTCTGGAACCGGGCCTGGCATTTCCTCCAAGTGCAAATATGATTCAATGAGTCACTGAAAGCAGTGTTCTGAAATGGGATAAATTGAGGAGAAAATATTGTTGCAAGTGGCCTGTATGCATCAACTTCACATGGTTTTGCAAAGCTGTACATGTCTTATAGATATTGATGTGGATGGTTCCAACATTCTCCTCTATTCTTGTTTTTACATTTCTCACAGTGCAAATATGTTTTTGAATGAGTTTCTGAAAGTGGTGTTTTAAGATGGGACATATGCAATTACAATGTGTAAGCCCATGTAGAAAATATAACGACAAAAAAAACATTTAAAATGTTGATGCATGATTGTGGACATATGGAAACACGATTCCAGGACTTCCGGAAATGTTTTTGGTCGCTGTGTCATAATTCAGCTAAATATTTAATATATTTTTGCTTAAGGCACACTCATTAACGAGAAAATGTCAAACTGGCACTGCATGTTGAAAAGGTTGCTGACCCCTGACATACACTTTCTGTGATAGAAGATGACGTCAAATACCAAAAATGTACTGGTCTCGAGTGAATCATCTCTGAGGGAAATGCGTCTGATTGTGCAGTACCCTGTAGCTACCTGTAGAGTACACTAGCCAATTGCAACCAAAAATAAGACAGGTCTAACCCCTGTTTTGCAGATCCCTTCCTACCCTGTAGATGACTTTGGGTTCGAATGAGCACACGATGCTGGTGTTGTAGAGAACGGGGTGCTTCCTGTACAGGTCACTGAGAGCCGCCGACGCCTGAGTGGGAGAAACGACAACATCAGGAGATTGTAGGTCAGGGCAGAGTTGTTTGGTGTGTGTGTGGTCAGCGTAGTTTGTTGCGTCGCTATGTGTTGTCTGAGTAGTTATGTCACTGTGAGTGTGTCAAGGGCCAGTTGGTGGGCAAAGAGCTGGGTAAATCACTTCTGTCCTACGATGAAGTCTCTATGGTCTATGAAGTAGGAGAGCTAATACAAGAATATTGACAGATACAGATATTTTATCTTCTGTGAAATAGAATACTAGAAGACTGCTTTGTGTGGTGTGTGTGCCTACCTCATCTGGATGACCTTTGACATCAAAATAGATCGAGAGCTTGAGTTTGATGCACTCTTCCACTGCTTCTTCAAGAGTTGGGATCCTCTCTCCAGCAAATGTATCCCTGAAAGCAAATGAAGGTACATGAATCACTATGCTTTCTCAACCGGGCAAGAGTGTTTTTTCTCAACAGGGCGAGAAAGCTGTGCTATCGTCAAAGCTTCCCCTGACCTGAGACGATGTTTCGCCGCTGCGTCCAATTTCGACAACTCAGAAAAACAAATTTGGCTGAGTGGTCCAGATCCGTTGGTGGTGCGGTCCACAGTTTCGTCATGCATCAGTATGGGGACCCCGTCAGATGTGAACTCCAGGTCTAGCTCAACGCCCTCTGCACCATTCTTACTAGCCTGGGGAGAGAATGCACAATACTGTTTAGGCCTTAGTACCTAACTCCAAACGGCAGAGGCCTCATTCACCATAGTTTTCCCATTGGTTTCCCACAGCACTTTACTGACAATGTTGTATAGCAACCCACCAAAAATATAGGGGATGGCTCCTTTACATTGTACAGAGTATCAATCTATCCATCTAGTGAATTTAGAGAGCGAATGATCAAGACCAGGACCTTTTATAAATAGCGTTGTTTACCATGTTTCACTGTCTTTCTCCCAGGTTTGTTTTACTTCCAGTTTGGTCTCACCTCTCGGATCGCAGCGATGGTGTTCTCCGGTGCATCGTGCCCGCCACCCCTGTGTGCGATGGCTGACACCCTGCCAAGACCCGTCGCACCTTTCCCAGGACTCAGCACTTGTCGTGCGCGGCTGTCTGGAACTTGGGGGAACTTGAAGATCGCCAAGAAAGAGTACATCGAGACGGCAATAACGCAGGACCACATCGGACTCCTTGTGCCCAGCAGGACCAGGACGAACACGAACGAATAGAGGGCCACTTCATCTCCTAACTGCAGCATTGTTGCACTGTGACAGAACCAATGATGTAATGTTCCTTGTTTTTGCGGCCGTTTTTGTCCCTTAACCAACGTTGGAGGTCGCTCACTCAACTGACGTTACAGGCAGGTTTCATGTTTCCATACTAAGGTCACGTACTACATCATCATCCGATAATGTCACCTTTCAATGGCGAGGCTGTGAGAAGCACTTTATCCTAATAATGCTTCGATACATACCTTCAAAATAGCCAGAGAAACAACTATGCATTGCAAACGCTGAGTTAACATGTTGCGAAAACACAGTCATGTGACGTCCAGTTGGTATTCGCACTGCGCAGGCGCAGACGTGCATATGCTTCAGGAGCCTATATATATAATATAGGCTTATATTATATATGATATACATTTGTGCAATTAGATGATGAACAATGCTCTTAGAATTGCTAAATCTCTTAAAAATATCTATGACACATTTAAAAAAAAAAAAAAAAGCATAAGCAATGTATGAATGGGCGTAACTGGACATCTAAAAACATCCGGGTCAGGGAATGCTCTCCTCGGACCACTTTCCTGAGACACTGTTGTCCTGCTTCTAATAAGCTTGTCCCATATCTACAAGGCGACTCTCAAAATGGTACGTTCCTTTTCGACTCCAATTTATCTATTTCTTTACGTGCTTTTGTACTTGAAAGTTGCAACATTACGTGCAATAGGAAGGTCGTACCCTCTTTGGACTTTATTCACAGTCGGGGGATGATCACTCGACACAGACAAACACCATGCCGACTAGTTTACATGCAAACTACCTCACCTTACTGGCATCCCACTGACCCTGTCCCTTCCACCACGTAGGAGAGGGTTGGCTTTGAGAACGATTGGGGTCGTTCACGGTGAAACTGTTGTAGAGTGGCATACTTATATATGACCACTAGGGGGCAGTGGTGCCATTGCTGTTGACAGTAACCTACTGCTTTCCACCCTGAGATGTCGATCGTTTTGCAGGAAAGCCAAGTTTTGGGGTTTTCAATAAATTTGTCTTATGCGCAAAGTCGGTGGCAGTCCATTTAATAGTTAGTGACAAAGATAAATTGGAATACGTAATGAACCCGCAAAAAACGGTGATTCATATTGAATATATATGAATGACCAGAATCGTCATTTATATTGAAATATGATTCACCTTTCAAACAATGTTGGTCATATGTAGTGGTCGTTTTTTGTTTGGATTCAGCTGTTGAGGATTACACAGTATCGCAGTACCAAGAACATGCACAGCTTCTAACTCTAATCTCCCTCTTTCCCTGAAAGCTAAGCGCAAGATTCGCCTCCCGGTTATCCTCCCACCTGCGCTGCTGTAACAGGGTACCATGCTTAATATCGACTCCCAGACATCCACTAGTCCAGCTCGGTGGCCCACAACTACTATACTCCACCAGGCAGCCAGGGCAGACCTACTCCATGCAACATGGCTTTCTACGGCCCCATCTACAAGTCACTCGGCTGGCAAACTACTCTGACCTGTCAACAGAGAGGTACAGCATGATCTACCACCTACCTCACATCAAGCTCATCCGCGCAATATCCAGGCTCAAACTGCTCCAAACGGGGATCACCCTCGCCATCCTGCCCCCTGTTTACTACTTCTACCTCAGCGGTGAGCTGTCCTACTTCCTGGCGACCTACTCCACGGGGATAGCCGTGTTGGCTGGAGTCATGCTGTACACGGCCAGTCACTTCCTGAGGAAGGTGGTGGGCATGATGTACCTGGACTCTACACAGAGCACGCTGAAGGTCTCCCACCTCACGTTCTGGGGCCGGCGTCACGACGTGTTCCTACCGGTGACGGACGTCATGACGCTGGGTGACACCGGGGACGCTTTGACTGAGACCGTGTTGAGGCTGAAGAGATACAGCACGGCAGAGACAATGTATTTCTCCCTGAGCTATGGCCGAATCGTAGACAAGCAGGCTTTTGAGAAGGTCTTTGGTCCGTTGAAATAATGCTTTGTTTGTAAAAAGAAATGGCTTAATTTATTGTTAATAAAACACTTGTTAAAGTGTCAATGAAAGTTTAAATGTTTTCTTCCGTTGCAGTAATTCGTTATAGGATTTAAAGAACATGCATGAAGCAAACCTTTGAGGAGTAATTAAACTGAAGCAGGATGAAATGCAATAATTGGGCAACAAATAATTCTATCAGCCACAATACAAGCCACAAGACAATTTCCACAACGTAAATACATGCATTTTTTACCTGGAATTTCTGTGAAAATCTTGCTTTGAAAACAAGGGTTGTCCTTTTTCTTGATCATTAATTACAATATGGATATAATTGGCCAGATAAAGGCCTAAAGGTCACCCATCTGCATTTGGTTTACAAATGGATTGGCTATACTGCAGTGTGTCACGTTTACCACTAGATGTCAGGACACTCATTGGGGAAGTTGAATGACGTTGAACCTGACAAAATGACCAAATATGTAATGAAACAACCCAGCATAAAAATGGTGTACCCTTTGATAAAAAATAACCCATAGTACCATACACATAATGAGGCACAATAATTAAGCCTAGACCATTTAGTTTCCAAAATAGAAATAAAGATGGGTCTACATTCTAACAATTAATTTTGTAGCTGACTGTGTTTATCAAGTCATCCACCTTTTTCAGATGAAGGCATATTTATGAATTAATCATCAAAGTTAAGTCCTGCCAACTATATACTTCTTCTCCATCAACTTAAACTCTTGATGTTACAGCATATTATCCCTTGTCCACTGTCAGGGCAAGCCATTATTTCTATAGCACATTTCCTACAGAGGTCATTAAATGTATTTCACAAAGTGGGCCTGATATAAATAGAGTCAATACTAAATATTAAAACGAAAAGGCGCAGAAATATAATTTCAAAGATAAAATACTTTAAAGAATTAAAGCAAGTGAAATATAACGTTTTATTTCAAATAATTCAGAGTCTTGTCTAACGTCCTCTGGGTGGTTATTCCAGATCTGTGCTATGTGATGCACAGCCTCACCATGTTGAGTGGTAAGTCCACGGTCAGACTCCGGACCAGGTCTAGGGCAGCCAATAGGCCGGCCCAGACGACCCGAGTGGTTCAACTTCATAATGGAACAAGCCTGTCAGTTATGCCTAGGCCCTGGTGTCCATTTGACGGCTGTAAGGGACATATAATGCAGTACTTTTTGACAATATTGTTGTCTACAATAGGCCTACTTCTTATTTTCTACATTGTCTTATTTTGGGCCCTATACATTGTATTGTCCCCCCTGTCAAAGGGAACACCGTTTATTTTTGTGATCACGATGATACTGTGACACAAAAATAACCAAATAAAGTGTTTTAATGTTTTGTCAACCAAAATAAAGCCATATCAACAACAACTACAAATTTCATAAATGCAACAAACTAGTAGGCCTATAGTATATCAGTATAAGAGTTATTTTAGAAATAGTCTAACTATATAGGCCTATACGAATTTATATGGTGTGTTATCTTAATATTAGGGGTCGAATATGTGTGGCTCCAGATAAATTGTATTTAGTGGGCGAGGGACCAACAATGTTTTTTAGGATAAGGTTGCAGACCCCTGCACTTGGGGGAAAAAGGTGAGTGCTATGATGTGATTGCATTGGCATCTTCCATAAAACCCCCTTAATGAATCCAGGGACAGAGCGTTTGAGCAGGCCCCCACATATAGCCTACCACTTAGGTCCACAAACAAAGAAACCAAGGTCAGTGATATGCATTGTTTCCTCCCCCCGAAAAAACGAATGAAAACATTGAAAGCGAATCTGGCAAATCCGAGGGCCCTCTTTATGTTTTACAGGCCCCATGAGATTCCTACACCTTCGGAAAGCCCCACTTATGCTTGTTGCTGTCCTGCTCCAAAACGTCCACCCCACGGGGCGCACCTCTGTTTGTTTCTTCATCATTGTTAATCGCCGGGACGAGCTTCCTATAATCAACAATATTGAATTGACCTCCACTCCAATCCCCTCTTAAGGTAGGCCTACTACTTTCCCCCCCACCCCTCAACCTTCAATGTAATTTCCTGTGTTTATGAACCTTTCGCTCCATTCTTCTCTGAATCACGGGCCATTAACAATACGTCGGAAACACAACTCGATTCTATTCGCGAGGTGTGTGTAATACTTACAAGTATGTCGGCCCGCGTGGATTTCCCGCTGTGGCGTACGGCCCTACCCTGGATGCCAGCGTGTTGTGTAGCACGTTTTGGCAGCCCCTATAAGGTCTAAACACTGCCGATCGCCCCCCAGGGTCGACGTGACGCCGCCGCGATCCGGCCACGGTAGCCGAGGTTCGGTCACCATGCCGCCGGTAGTTTGGTCCTGTCTGTGCATTGTTCACCTGAGCTCCAGATTGTTTTTGGCACCCTATTTAGTGTCTTTATTAGACAAAAGGGAAACCTTCCTGTCTGCAGAGCATTTCCCCTTGTTGTTGGTAATGAAACGCTGCTCGGCTTTAATAATCTATATGTGGAGTTGAAGTTCAGCTTTGTTTCGATTCCAGATGGGGAAGTTTGTGTTTATTTGTGGACAACATTACAGTACAGTGTTTCATAGCTTGCTGTGTGTCACTGCCAATACTTGCACCATGGAATATTTTATAAATGTCCAAGTATTCTAACATTTCAAAGAGTATGTTCATAGAGAAACATTTACCAGTATATCAATGAGTCCTATTTAATGGTGAAATATATCTGCATTCTGCTTTATTCCTGAGCTTAAGGAGATAACAATCAGCATATTTCCATGCATGTTTCACACCATTGGCTGGGCTTTGTGACACAAAACGATTTAGTCGTGACGCTTGCTCCGTGCCAACCATGTTTAAGCTTTCAATTTGTGTTTCCGTTGATCTGTGGTTAGAAGCACTGCAATTGTGATGGACATATCAAATTTACCCAGTTGTATGATAAAGTCATTCAGGCTACTGTGTGTGCATGCGCACGTGTGCGTGTGAGTGTGCACGCGTGTATGTGTCTGCGTGAGTCTGCGTGCATGCATGGGCATGTGTCAGTATGCCTGTGAGTGTGTGTGTGTGTGAGTGAGTGTGTCTGTATGTGTGTGTGTGTGTGTGTGTCAAGTGTACCTGACAGAATCTAGTGGCCCGAGTAGGCACACGCGGTGTGTTGCGCTTCCAGCCTTACTACTGATTTACTACCACCGGGAGTGAACCAGCGGCTCTGTGTAACTGGTGGCTTTGGGTCTCGCTGCCATAAATCTGTGAGTGGCTGCGGTGGCCTGCTGAGAGCGCTTAGGCCCTGGCTCACGGTAATTGTTAGACACACACTTGCTGGAAAACCACCTGGGTGGGTGTGTTTGTGGGACAGAAAGTGTGTTTTTGTGTGGGCGTGTGTGTGAATATGTTTGTGTGAATAAATATGCGTGTGTGTGTGTGTGTGTGAGAGTGTATATGCATGTTACTGTGTGTGTGTGTGTGTGTGTGTGTGTGTGTGTTTGTCTGTGTGCATGTGACTAAGACAGAGTTTGCGTGTGTGTGTGTGTGTGTGTGTGTGTGTGTGTGTGTGTGTGTGTGTGTGTGTGTGTGTGTGTGTGTGTGTGTGTGTGTGTGTATGTGTGAGAGTTTATGCATGTTACTGAGTGTGTTTGTGTGTGTGTGTGTGTGTGTGCATGAGTGTCTGTGTGCGTGTGTGGACAGAATGTATAAGTGTGTGTTGGTATATATGTGTGTGTGTGTGTGTGTGTGTGTGTGTGTGTGTGTGTGTGTGTGTGTGTGTGTGTGTGTGTGTGTGTGTGTGTGTGTGACTAAGACAGAATGTATAAGTGTGTGTGTGAGTGTGTGTGTGTGTGCATATATGTATGTGTATGTGTGACTAAGACAGAATGTATAAGTGTGTGTGTGTGTGTGCATATATGTATGTGTATGTGTGACTAAGACAGAGTGCGTGTGTGTGAGGTCCTTGACTAACAATGGGGGGGAAATGTACACACAGGACAGGCTGGCGGTGCGATGACAGCACGGAGGTATTGGCGGCTGTGCGATCACCTCGTAACAATGTGCAGGTGTACAACGGAGCAGGCTGGAGGAAACCAGTGACAGGTAATGCGTCGAGAACAAGGGAACACGCCGTCATTCTTAATCCCATTTTTCCCAGTGGAGCTCAACAGTCATCGTGGTGATTGTGGAGCGCAAAACAGGCTGTTGTTCAATCACGGCTGCGTCTTTTCAATTCCTTCACCATGACTATCCAGCTCCACCGTCACGCGAGTGCATAAATCACTCTCTGTGACCATTAAATAGTGGTTCTAACCCCCATTGGTCTCAAACCGCACACGGACGTGAGGTGCAAATAAGGCAGTGTGTGTTTATTCAGGATCATTAAATCTTTCTCGAGATACACTAGAGATGCATAACTCTTTTATACGTTCAGCAAAGGAGGGTTTTCCTGTTGAGCACAGTAACCTGTAGCATATATGCGATCTACTAAACATCGAAGCCAATACATACTACAAATGGACAAATATTGACATTTTCTGCACAGCTGGGACTACTGAGAACAATCTGATTCATAGCCATAGTAAAGAACATCCGCATACTTTATACCCTAATAGTTGAATAACGACATCAGAAACAGGCAAATCTAGGGATCCATTGAGGGGATATTTTGATGCTATACATTCAATCAATAAAGCTACGCAGACATTTTAGACTTGTATGTAGTTTTGTTCCACCACTGCTAAATATCTGAAGAAGTATTTATCTTGCTCCTCCAAGGTCAAAATCCTATTCCGGAGAGCTGGCTCCACTGAGCTCTACAACGTCGTATATTCCCTTAATCCCTCCAGCCCTCTACAGCATTACCCTCGCCAAATTAAGCAATCTCCCTCCTTCCCTTCCCTTCCCCCGGGTTCCTCCAAAGCAATATGAACCATATGGTGGTCGGGGGAGATCTGGGTTCTGATTGGAGGCTTTAGTTCGGATTCGTGACCAGAACCCGTGGTCATGAATTGAGGAGTGAGGCCGAACACGAAAGATAATACCCCGCCCGTAAGCACTTGATTATGGTGTTTTTGCTTTTTCTTCTGAGCTTCGGGGGCGGAGGGAAACAATGCTATTAAAATGACCATCTGCTTTGAACAACAGTCTTCACTGGCAAGATACAAGAAGCAGAAATCTGGTCCGCTAATGCAATAATAATTATTTGTCCTGCATGCATGAATTTGATACAAAGTCGATTTTATTCCAGCAAAAGTATAAAGGTTTTTTGCTAGAGTCAAGCCCACTGTGTGTTTATTGTATTATATTTGATTGTTAGAAGTCCAACATAAAGGGAGGCAGATATTGTCCGAAAGACCCCTGTAGTTTAGAAAGCTTCTTATCAGACCCATCTTCGTCTTCGTCAATCGTGTTTCAATAAAGGCTGATTCCCTTTTCTCTGGTGACAACGCAGGCCTGTGGAGAAGGCAAAGTGCACACGAGATGGGCGTAAAACACAAAAGGCTTATGGAATGCCGTTGCTCCGCCAATGTTTCTTCCAGTAATAGTCTTTCTGGAGGCTGTATCTTCTGGGGTGCCTCAGGGTGAGCTTGGGGTAATCTTCACAATGGACAATGGATCTCCTGCATCACAACAACCATTGTGTCCAGAGGCGAAATGTATCCTGATATGATTTGCGAAGCCCAAACTAGCCTCCTTTAGACTTAAAATCGTAGTTTACCCTATCCCTTGCATGGGGGCCCTGGTGGCTAAAAACGTTTGTGGTTGTGGCTACATATAAAAAATAAAAAAACACTATTCAAAAATGTGAAATATTTTTTATTATTTTGTGGACACAAATAGATAAAGCACACGAAAGAGGGAGGTGTATAATGTAATAAATAAGAATCCAACGTGACGTAAGAAATAATGAAACAAACGAATGAAGTAACGCTTAATTAACTACGATGAACATGAATTCATGCAAAATCCCAACATTCATCACTGTTGTTCACGGCCGTTTTACTCCGCGCTACTTAAGTAAAGCACATCCTCGATTAATCGGTAATGGCAACGACCCCTGTGGCTGCACGTACACAACGTGCAGCGCAGCGTGAAGCTAAACCAGACGCCACACCGCCTAGTTCACGGCCGCGCCTCAGACTGAACCCCTGCAACACAACACTCGGGTGCAGTCCCTCATTAAGGCTTTGTGATGCACTCGGCCCGTCACAAACTAAACAAGCCACTTATACACGGCCTGCATCGGGCCCGCCCTCGCAGCCTGTTTCTCACCGTCCAAACAGGCGGCTGAGAAGAAACAAAGTCCATAGATTTGGATCCCCCTCGGTAGAGAGGCCTCTCTCAGCATGGGGTCCCCATTGAGCGGCAGGGGGGGGGGGGGGGGGGGGGGTCTGCGTTTACCTCTGGGGGGGTAGAGAGAGAGAGAGAGAGAGAGAGAGAGAGAGAGAGAGAGAGAGAGAGAGAGAGAGAGAGAGAGAGAGAGAGAGAGAGAGAGAGAGAGAGAGAGAGAGAGAGAGAGAGAGAGAGGTCCCCCGCCCCCCTCACTCCATACATTATGTTCCTCCGGCGCTCCCGCCAGTTCTCCCTTTATGGGTCAATCAGACAGGTGTCAGATGGAAGGATGCCAGCTGATTGGCTGATTCGTTGTGTTTAGTTTGGCCACGAGCGCCAAGACCGCGAGGATTCCATTCTCTAGCGGAATTTGCTTCAGGTTGTAACCCTTGCCGCTCAACAATGCCACTGTAATAAGCTGTGGGGAGGGGAGGGGGGGGGGGGGGGGGGGGGGGAAGGGCTTGGTCAGGGGTGGGGCAGGGGGAAAGAACCCATGCCTAGGTGCCGCAGGGTGCCGTCCGATACGATCTGTTCCGTTATGACGGCGCTGTCCCTGGAGCACATCCACCCTCCGAGTGCATACCTTTACTGCACAATAGAAAGCGAATGGGGCAGGAAGACTGCCTCTTGGCATTTATCAATGGCTGGCAGGTTAATAGCTGAATGCTGCCGACGTTGAGTGGCCCTATTGTGTATATTGCGCCGTGCATATCACAGTACACACACACACTACGGGCCATTATGGGATAAGGGCCCCACTAGACGCGGGACACACGGGCCAATTACAATGACAATGAAGATAGCATATGCCACCAATGCACATTATGTCATGGTGGCCCCTTGCTGTACTCACACAAACCGCGCTCCGCAGGGAACGTCGACCTCAGACCAGATCATGGTATAGCGCCAAAATGCCGCTGCAGTTCTGCTGTATCACTTTCAAAGCGAGTCCAGCCGTGCTTACAAACCTAACACAGTTAATGAGGTAGTGCTGAGAGGGTCAGCTCCAAATTATCCATGCGTCCATCCATTTCTTCAGGGGCTCAGGAGGGGTCGCTGGGGGAATGCTGGAGACTGTCCCGACATCCATGTTCCCCGGGTGTGGGAGACGGCCCCTAAATGATGTGCACGTTAATACCTCGTTAATTACGGGCTCGTCAGACGGAGGATGCTCCATCACGGTGGTTTGGGGAGCGGAAGTCTGAAGCCTGGACACACCACCTCTTCACTTCACCAGAGAGGCTACTTGTGATTAAACTTGCATCTGGGAGTTGATGTGTTAACATAAAGCAGTGCTTCCGTCTCCGTATGAGGTGCTGGATCGCTGTGCGTCGCTCCACAGCAGCAGTAGATCTCTGTAATGTGTGATGCGTATCGCTCAATGGGAGATGCTGGGAGTTAGGAAGCCGCTATTACTGGAATTCTGAGTTTATTCATTTATAATGGAGATGAGTTGGAGATATGTGGACAACACTGAACACATTGCACATTTAGGGTATTTTTAGGACACTTTTATCCAATGTGACCTCAAATAAGTACATTTGTCAGGAGAAAGGGAAACAATAGATCGCTGTCGGTACATTACACCCAATTTTGCCCCATGATGTAAACCTCAGGTTGACTTTAGCCGTGGTGGACGTGCTGCACAACCGCTGATACTGCCACTGCCTGTATACATCCTCCAACCTAACATTCTCACATATTAGCACATGTCAACAAAGAGGGAGACGGACGTGTTCAGAGCGGTGAGAGAGAGAGGGGAAGAGGGGGGAGAGAGTGAGGGAGAGAGAGAGAGAGAGAGAGAGAGAGAGAGAGAGAGAGAGAGAGAGAGAGAGAGAGAGAGAGAGAGAGAGAGAGGAAGGGTGAGAGAGGAAGGGTGAGACTGAGGGGGGTGGGGGGGGGGGATGGACGCACTGAGCGAGCCGAGAAGAGAGTTCTTGCTTGCCACAGATTCTCATGGCTTCTCCGTGGCAGAATGGAGAGTTCCTGTGTTTGTGTGTGTTCCTGTCTCCCGCTGTCACCCCCGAGGAGCGTCGCCCCATTGTTCCCGCCGCGGAGCGACCGGGTGTCGCGGCCGGGTGTCGCGGCCGGGCCCGCTCGACCTCGCTGCCCGCCGGAGGGGAGGGGGAGGCTGAGGAGGGAGAGGAGGGGAGGGAGAGGGGGAGGAGGGGAGGGAGAGGAGAGGCCAGGAGAACCGGAGGAAGGAGGGCCCGCCAGGACGGAGCGACTGCTCCGCTTGGAAATAGAAAAGGACACCCTGACACACACACGCGCACTCATATACACATGCACATGCACACACGTGCACACACACACACATGCACATGCACACACGTGCACATACACACGCATGCACATACACACACACATATACTCATGCGCACACACGCATACACATACACACACATACGCACGCACTCACAACGATATGCACACATGTACATACACATACAAATGCACATACACACACATATATACAAAAACACGTGTACACCAAGGCGCACATACACTCACCTACACACAAGCACACACACTGTAGTCAACAACACACTCAGGGGCACACACGCACACACACGTTTAAGGAACATTGACTCAGCCTTAGTCACAGACTTGTCCCCCCTCCCTTTACAACACACGTCCACCTTGTATTGTGAAGATTATTTTTGGTCCAACGTCTTGTTACCAAAACAATATGGCTGTGATTGGTGGGGGGGGGGGGGATGGAGAGGGTGTGTGTGTGTGTGTGTTTGGTGGGGGGTGCATTTCAGTGCTTCCTCTGGTAAACACAGCTACAGGTAACAGACTCAATGTCTGGCCCACAGGGCTAGAATACCCGAGAGAGTGGGAATTCACCCGACTCTGCTCTGCACTCTCCTCTCCTCTCCTCAACCCTCTCCTCTCCCAGCCCTCTTCCCGCTCCCTCCCAGCCATGCCTCACCTCTCCTCTCCCCTACCCTCTCCTCTCCCAGCCCTCCCCCTTCTCCTTCCCAGTCTTGCCTCACCTCTTCTCTCCTCCACTCCTCTTCTTTCCTCCTCTCCCCTCCCCTCTCCTCTCCCCTCCTCTCCCCTTCCCTTTTCTCTCCTCCCTTGTCTCCTCTCCTCTCTCAACTTTGCCCATCTCCTCTCTTCAACTCTCCTCTCTTCTCCTCTCCTCCCTTCGCCTCTCATTTCTCCTCCTCTAATCTCGTCTCCTCTCCTCCTCTCCTCCGCTCCTGCCCTCACCTATACTCTTATTTCCACATCTCTACTCACCTATCCTTCTACCGCTCTCCTCTCCTCTCCTCTGTCTTTGCTCCTCTCCTCTACTCTATTCGCTGCTTTAGATGTACAATATGGTGTGATATAAATAACATGTAATTACAAGTTACCCAACACATTATTCGCCTTTGAGATTAAATCGTTATGTTTGGTCTTTATTTTCAAGTTTCCATAACAATGCTGGTGGTGCAGAGAAGTGAAGTGTTGCCCAGACACTCACACATGTCTGCTGAATTGAATTGGGCACGGTCCAGTCCAGAGCGCTGCATAACTCCTGGGGCGGTTGGCTCTGCGGCACAGCAGGATTTAGAATGACATGTTTTCATAGTCAGTCCACACTCCCCAACCACCAACCGTGAATATGGGCAATTTAACCTGCCAAAGTTGCATGATGTTTCACTGGCACTAATACGCATACTTTCACTATTTATGTGTTTATCTTTATTCACACCAAAAGCTGCAGATGTGAGGTCTTGGTTGGGTTCTACTGTTTTCCTAGCAATCATTATAATGGCCGTTAATTCCCTATTAAGTGCCCCTGATTATCACAGAATTCGTCTTCGTTCTACGTCTCTGTGGTGGCGGGATTGCAGAAGATGTGATCTTAAAACATGACATTTGAACATAAGGGTTCACTTTGATGTCACTTTTGTATTCATGGTAACCAGAATCAAAACACTGACTCTTGCGCAACATGGCCTTGTCTCATTCTGCCATAGTTAATGTGGAGAAAGCAAACTAGGAGAGAACTCTGTGGAGTTATGTTGATTTAAAAGTGTTGAATGATGGTACTAGGAATTAGTAAGAATAGAGTACATTTTTGCCCAGAATTATTTGTAAAATTGTAATTTACTTTTGTATTGTTGCTCTAAATTGTATATGCTCACTGACACCATATTTGTGTTTGTGTATGACTGTTACATATTTCCCCACTTTATCCATTTTAACTTGAATCCCGTTGAACGAATAAATGATTGAACAAATACCAATGTTGAAATAATAAACAGGGCAAAAGAAACGTTCCCGTCCTATAAATCCCTTTCTGTAAATATACAAATCGCTTAAGCCTCCACTAACAAACACACGAAGAAGAACGAATTCAATCTAGCCTGAAACCCGGCTGCGGTATCGACATGTATATCGCCTGCTAGGCGACATAAATAATACCAGGCAGTCATGCATCCATCCGTCTCTCCGCCTCCGCACTCCTGATGGAAACAAGGGCCTCCACATGCTCCTCTACCAGCCCCCCCAACGCCTCCCTCTCTTCCCCGTCTCGCCCTCCAGTCCTGCCCCCCTCCTGCTATTTGTTCAGCTGGCTGCGGTATCTCCCCGCCACGCCAGCCCAACCCGACGCCCCGTAAAAAAAGGCCTGCGTTGTTGCCGTTAGAGACCCACATCTGAGACGATTCATTGGTGCCCGTGGAGCGTGGAGGTTCGGCCGCCCGATGTGCTCGCGTGGCAGTTTGAAAACAGTTGATCAGGTGGTGAGCCGCTGATCGGAAGAGCCATCGCCCTCCCGCACTCCTCACCGCACTCACTGATATAAAGTGTGCGTTTGGCGTGTTTTAGACGAGGGTGTTCGGTGGGGTCCCCAGGGCAGATGGCTTAGATGAGGTCCTGACGGCTGACTGAGACACTGATAATAAAACAAAGTTGCCCTGGCATGCGTGTGTTTCCTGGTTCAACCATTGGACATGGGTTCCGAGGAGGCATCTGTGTCGCGTTGTCTTCAATAGCAGGCAGCCGCCTTCTTCAAGGGCCCGCTCGCAGACTGTGAAATCCTCCATTTTCAAGACGGGCTCAAGTCTTTAACTAATGGCCTCCTGTGCCATCTGGTCCTGGTGAGCAAAGGAAACACTCTTGTTAGTTTACCAGTCCCACAGTGTGAGTTGTTTCAAACAGGGGACAAGGGACCGGGTTTGATTCCAGTCGCGATAACGCGCTACGCTGTTATCACTAGGACATTAGCAATCTTCTCCCCTAATCAGATTTAAAGCAAATGCTTCCCTCAGGACACGCTCAATCCATACACATATTCAAAATAAAGGGCTTTTGTATCAGATAGGTGAAGCCAGTGTGAGGGACATCTGTGTGTGCTCACTTGTTATGCTATTTGTCAGCCAACATGTTCCGTTAAAGCCTTACATATATTCAGGCAAAGATCAAACGGGATCTTATGAATGCTGAAGGTATTTCAGATGGCTCTGGCAAAACGATGTGTGTAAGAATGTGTTGGCTAGAAAGTGATCTGATCACACACGGCGGACACACACACCACTGTGGTCGGGCTGCCATAAGTCTGGGACATGGCTGACACTGAGCAGGACTTTCATTAAAGTCCCCCCCTACACACGCACGCACACGAACACACACCCACCCCTCCAGTGGTGTTCATCTGCTGTCCGCCAGAGCCAATTTAGAAAAAATCACAAACACGGCTGACCGAAGTGTAAATGGACAATGATGAATCACTTCCATGGGTCGTCATTAAAGATAAAGACAAATACACAACTCTGTCCCGTGTGTGCGTTACGTGTGATGACAACGTAATCTTACCCTCTCTCCTGCGGCAAAGGCACACATTATTACACTCTTGAGTTAATTTGGGACTACTCCCTTTGGTCTGGACATGTGCTCTCTCTCTCCCTCTCTCACTCTCGCTCTCGATCACTCTCTCTTGTCAGTATTTTTGGAAGGAAGGCATAGTTTGTTTGGGGGCTGATGCCTTGGCTCAGTTCATTTATGAGTCTTTGTCTGATTAAAAGATGATGTGAGTCAGTGTCGGGGGCGCGGTCGCTCGTGGACCGTCTGAAACAAAGGACTCAGTGTGTACGGGGAGCGGCTCTCTTGTGAACCTGGCCGTTCAGAGGGAGAGATAATCGATTGAGGGAAAAGGAGTGAATTCAGCCGGACTCCCACCCTCTCCTCTCTCACTTTGTTCTCACTCTCTCCCCTTTGAAGTCTTCGTATCTCAGGACTTACGTAGCCAACTTTAGACGCTGAGCACGTCCCTCTGTGTCTCCCCAACACCCCATTCCGTTTGCAGATTAAACAATGGTAGTTTATCCAAGCTTAAAATAAGGGAAGTTCTGTTTACATAGGCTGTGCTCAATCTCGGATATTTAGCTTATGCCAAGACATTTAAGAGGTCAGAAGGGGGGCTTGGCAGTGATTGTAAGCCTTTTTTTAAAAGTCAAATTGTCTTCATCCTAATTTAGAAGTTTTGTAGGTACGTCTGTCTGGCCTGTCTGTCTCTCTGTCTTTCTGTCTTTCTGTGCGCATATTAAAGTGCTTTTTTGGTCCCCTTCACTTCAAATAAGGTAATCAAGACGTATGGCTATTTAAAACACACTTTCCTTTGAGGGCTAACCCAACGTTTGAGCTGAGCCAACAGATACAATGTACCGTGACCAGACCTGCTGTGTTGACAGAGCTGTCAACAGAGTCAACACACGCACACACATACACACACACACACACACACACACACACACACACACACACACACACACACACACACACACACACACACACACACACACACACACACACACACACACACACACGTGCACACACACATATACACGGACAAACATATGCAAGCACATATACACACATGAACACATGCAGACACACACATAGCAAAATCGCCTGTCATGCTGCACTCTGAACATTGTTTTAACATACACACATGATCTTAGACACACACCCATATATATTTCCAAGCTCTCTCTCTCCCACTCCCATCACTCTCTTTTAGCTGGCAGATTCATTCTGAATGAAGACATCTGAAGACATGAATCAGTGTAATTGGCCTGGGAACTGTCTGCAGAGAGAGAGACAGACAAGAAAGAGAGAGAGAGAGAGGTGGGGTAAGAATTGTGGTTCACTATGTAGCATGAGATTATGCATTGCTGGACGGTTGCAATACAGACATTTAATGCTCTGACCTTAGATCTCATAGAGTTCACAACGTCAACGTCATATACAATATCTTCATATAAATCATATAAATCTCAAACAGCTTTATTTAAAATCTTCTTCATTATGTATCTTAAACCAAAAAATAATATGTTTGTGATTTATTTTTACCTTACCTCATTTCGCTATCACTTTAGGATAAATTCTATAGATACAGATACCATTCCTACCATACAATGAGAAGTTGCCTGACAAATTCTTCACACAGACACTTTATTTCCAGGGAATGACAATTTATTTGGCCAATGGCGGTTCATTTTGAGCTAGACCCGCCCCCTGACGTGACATTCTAACATTATCCGCTTGATACCTGATGGATTCTGATAATCCTTGTTTGGCTGATGTCCAAATGTTGGAATGATTTGGAAAGTATGCATCCCATAATAATGTACCACAGGCTAATAGCAACACACGAGTGGTGAGCTTAGCATGCCAAAGCCCTTGTCCTCTATCACTGTCCACTTCTTCAGCAGGGAAACCACAGAGCAGCTCTGTCTTTCCTCACCAAAAAACGCTTTGAACACGGCTTCCCTGATGGACGCCAACATCCCTCCCTCCGTCCCTCTGGCGTGTTCCCCCTCTCCCTGACTTATTCTCCCTCTCCCTCTCTTTTCTGTCTTTTAAAGGCACTTTTTCTCCAGCGAGGAAAGCGCCCTCACTGAGACGGGAAGCAGGCATGCTCCTGAAAGATGACCCGGGCTCGTATCGGGTGGAAGCAGCCCCAGCGGTCGCCAAATCTCCTCTGGTTATCCCTCGGACCATCTACTATACTTTATAGCGGCTGGGGGCCGCGGTTGGCCGGGCCTGTGTTCCTGGCCATATCTAGCCCCACAGAAGATTCAAACGTGGGGTTGACAATTTACCAGCTACGCACAATGAACGTCCAGCTCTCTGATGGAGACCGGAACACGTTTATGATGAAGAAAAACACCTTCCTGCATTTCAAATTATTGCCGATCTCGTTTGTCTAACCCCTCCCTCGTTCCTCCGCTCCTCTCAGGCCCTGGCGTGTGTTGCCTGCCTGCCTGCACTCCCTCTATTTACCTCCAACAACCCTCAGGAGAGGCTGCTGAACGTTAAGCCGTGAGCCTCGGCCTAGTTGACCCGATGTCAAGTACCTTGTGACGCTCCTGTGCGTCTCTGTAAAGCGAAAGGTCGCTAAATAAGAATGACCTCGTCTGACTCTGTCCCAGGCCCGTGCGGGAACACGCACGAACCCAGACGCGGCGCAGAGACGCTGTGCAGGCTCTGGTACCAACCCACCCTCCATCAACCCTCTGGCTCCACGTTCCCCTGATCCTAAACTGTACTCTCCCGGACAACGTCTTGGTTCCAAAAACGTCCATGTTTGGACAAATGCCCGCTGATGATGACGGCTGCTCAGGGGGGGTCCCGAGGGGGAGTGTGTGTGTGTGGTTTTGGGGGGCTTTACCGAGAACAAAGATCAACAATGCCACCCTGGTAGTCCGGCGACCTTCGGCCCCTGTGAGTAGGGTGCCTCCTATGGATGTCAGAGCTGCGTCATGTGACAGCTCAGCACCCTGTCAGCGCTCTGTTTTACCAGACATTCTCTGGCCCAGATCCTCCGTTTATTTGTCTACCATCTGAGAAATGGTAAACTCTCCCCAGTCCCTCAGGCAACGAGGGTAAGATGCTAGCTGTGTGTGTGTGTGTGTGTGTGTGTGTGTGTGTGTGTGTGTGTGTGTGTGTGTGTGTGTGTGTGTGTGTGTGTGTGTGTGTGTACATGTGTGTGTGTGTGTGTGTGTGTGTGTGTGTGTGTGTGTGTGTGTGTGTGTGTGTGTGTGTGGTTTGCAGTCCTGTTTAAAAGTGTGTGTGTTTATGTATTTATGTGTTTATATCTGCCTTTCCTCTCCTAAGTATCGGTAGAGGTTTGTCGCATGCACTTAATGCGTACAAAGTTTGCACACAACCGAATGCCGTTTTGGTGTTCTGTTCTGTGTGTTTGTGAGAGCCTTTAAGCACATGGCTGATCTTTGGTTCCTCTACTCAGGATGCATCATGGAGTTGTACGTGCATTTGAAGGGGCTGAAGTTTGCACATGATCTGTTGACATTTTAATGTCTGTTTATTACTTTGTTCTGTGTGTGTGTGTTTCTCTAGAATTATGTGCGTGTATGTGTATATGGGACTGTGTGTGTGTGTTTGTGTGTGTGTGTTGGTCCTAATGGATATGGGGAATGTTTCTCATGACTAGATAGTTTCCACTGAGTGTTATCAGCCTGCAGAGGCAACAGGCAGAATCTTTTACTGTTGCGTCCCCAAGAATATCTTCCCTCTGTCTCTGACTCTCTCTCTTGCTCTCTCTCTCCCGCTCCCTCTCTCTCTTGCTCTCTCTAGATCTTTCTCATTCTCTCACTCTGTCTTTTCGCTCTCACTTTGTCTCTCACTGTCACTCTCTATCTTTCTTTCTTTCTCTCTCTTCTCCCCACTCTCCCCCCTCTCTCTCTCTCTTCACCCCTCTCTCGCTCTCTCTCTCTCTTTTGCTCGCTCTTCTTCCCCTCCTCTTTCCCTCTCTCTCAATGTCTCTCTTACTTTTGAGCTCTCTATCTATAACATCAAGAAACAATAAAGCACTTGGCAGAAAAATAAAAAGCTGAATTAAGAGACCAAGTATATATATATATATATAAAGTTAAGTACATAAAACATGTTGTTTTTATGTTGCTAAATTGAAATAATCTGAACAATTAGATTTATCCCTCGTATTATTTATGAGGAACATGTTGGGTGCACCAGGGTAGGGCAGTAGATGAAGTGCTCAAGATGTGTCTTGAGATCTTGCCAAGCGACTTGGCGAACGTCTGCTTGGGGCTCCTATCCAGCGGCATGGCAACCAATTTCCGTGTCTCTGTGTCTCTGAAACATCCATCCAACGGCAGACTCT
The DNA here is from genome assembly GCF_902167405.1 of Gadus morhua. Classification (NCBI taxonomy): domain Eukaryota; kingdom Metazoa; phylum Chordata; class Actinopteri; order Gadiformes; family Gadidae; genus Gadus; species Gadus morhua. The sequence goes on along the minus strand of NC_044050.1, from coordinate 24,730,534 downwards.
CCCCTGAACAGGGAGCTGACAGGGCTTGGCAACGCATGCATGAGTCCCATGTCTTCAGCATCACACTGACGCCGCGAAACAGCTGGTACTTTTTTTTGATGTCCCACATTTTTATGTTTTTCCAAACGGAATCGGAGTAAAAAAGAAATATGACAATGATAACACACATGTTAATGTGATGTGGATTCTGCCGTCCGTACAAGACACATCTGTCACCTGTGATCGTCTGAGTCAGAAACATGTGAAGCGTACGAGACAGAAACTAATGGAACACATGTATCGTGCTGCAGAGAGTTCACTTCCTGGCCTAAACCCTCAAGCACTGTCCTCTGAGTTCACGCTATGAATTTTGGGGCGTTATTACTGGATATGAGAACAACTTGACCTCTGGGGGGTCAATCAGGGAAACTGGGCCGTAATAAAGCTTGACAGCTTATTGTAATGACCGCGCTAGAGAGAAAAGGCCTGTTGGGCCGCTGGCTTGTGCCAAAGCCACAGAATCCCACGTAGCTGGGTCGTGACTGTACATAGCTTCTCTGGTGGACGGGATTCGAACCCTAGCACGACATCTGGGCTCAAGGGCCTTCAGTGGTGTTTAGTGTTCAGCACTGAGCACTGGGTACACTTGCCTCATGTAGAACCAGCATAAGCAACACCTCACAGCAATGAGTGTCCCTATCACTATAACATTGATCAATTGCATTATTTGCCTCTAGTTTTATAACGTGTAAAACCTATTTGTATTTATGTATATTTTAAACTTTCTGTGTTATGTACCACTCTATTGGACTATGCAATTTGTCCTTCAATCCTTCAAATAAAGAGTTTTGTATTTAATTGAACTGAAAATCATAAATTAGGAAAAGATGTAATCTGATGTGGTTTCAGCATATCTCTTGATAAGAGGCAGAAGGCTTTGCTTGACGTTGACACAAGCCTTATATAATTCCATAACTCCCATTGGAACAAAAGGAATAAAAAAAAATCTTCCCAATGGACATTTAGCCTGGTTATTAAATCAACGTATATATTAGGTAACCGTTGGAATGATGGAATCATTTTCTAGTTCATCTATGGGC
>NC_044050.1:24709455-24724455 GCF_902167405.1 Gadus morhua | reverse complement strand
ATCTCTCTCTATTGAACCAGGGGTCTTTGCAGTCCCCTAGAAGTGCTTTATTAAAATTGGGCTTCTTGTGATTTTAATGTAGTTACGGTTAGACATACTTAACACCGCCACCTGAAACACATGTTTTCTGTGTCCTCGGAATTCCTCAATTAAACACGAGCACACGTTTCCTCTGTCGGATCGGAGCGAGAGAGCGGGAAGTTGGAGCCGCGAGGCGTCTCTACTGATCCGCACGCTATTCTGCAGCTCAACGCCAGTCACCCTTCTCAGTCCGCCGCGCTCTCAGCTAATCACACCCAACACGTTCTTTAATCGCTTGTGAGTTCGCCCAAAGAACCCCCCCGAAAAACATGGGAGTCCGACCCGCAACAAAAAATGCCTGCTCCCCTTTCCAGTCAGTCGCGTCTCCAGTTGCTTGTGAACACGGGCATTGTGGGAAGAAACGGCAGCGTGAAATTAATCCCGTCGGCGGGTTTCCACTTTATTAGCGGAGACAGTTTCCGAGCCGCGGACTAGCGATGAACCGTAGCCAGCGAGGACCGTGAAACCTCAGGTGTTGAAAAGCTCCGACAGGGCGGGTAATGGCTTTACAGCGCGGTTAACGCGCTGTAAAGCGCAGGGTCTTGTTGCCCCCGGAGATCACCGCCCCCACAGACAAAAAAGGAAAAAAGAAAAAAAACGGAACTACTGTAGTGGAAATTGCTAAGCGATAGCGCTGCGGTAATGGATAAGGAGAGCCAGTTTTCTTATAAAATAGGCCGCTATTGGTCTGGTTTACCCTTCAACTGGGGCGTAATGAGCAGGCCTATAGGGCCTGGACTCAAACCCGCATCCACCTGTCAGAAGACGGTGGTGTGGCTCGTATCTATAACAATCACTCTCACGTAAACTCTGCCATGACAGCTGTTTTTCCAAGCTTTTCAAACCCTTTTCGCTACTTTATTTTGGCAGAAGTAGCGTCTAAAGTGAACGAGCTTTGACCTAGCAGTTCTAATGTTTCTGGAATTTCTTCCCGGATTTAAATTGTAACAATAAGTAAAGCTTTATATTGGCTTACATACTGCATGTGCTGTATGGAAAATTGAGATGAGTTGATGAATCAATAATGACAAGGTATGACGAATCAATCCGTTTAAATTGTGTAACACTTTATTGAAATACGGAGTAACATAAAGGCTGGACCTTTCTCTCTCGGTTTACCGGCAGTGAAATCTCAGAAGGTTAGAAAGATAATACATGCTTGAAGCTGCCCAGAAAGAAAAGCCACCATTTCACATTTTCTTGGGGTCTTAAGTAGAACTTTTGCAGCCAGTTTGACAAAAATATTTATGTACACCCAAGGGAAATAAACTCCTCTGAAATCTCTATTTTTCCCTTGTTACACTCGGCCTACAACATATCACTTTGCAATGAGAAAGACCGAAAAATAAAAATGACAACAATAAATTGTTAAAAATGTGTACATTTGGTCAAAATAATAACTCCATAGATATCCCCATGACAACCTATAAAGACCAGTACAGCTGAGTCTCTCTGCGACCTGATTTGTTGGCACGGTGAGCCAATTTCCAAATTGGTGTAAAATGGTTTGAAATAACAGCGAGAATTTAAAACATATAGAATATATGCCTCTGCCCCTCACCAAAGAAAATAAACACACATTATTCTTTCATTGTAAGGAAAACCAAGGTGAAAATGCACATAGGGGGCAAGTGATTGGCCAGATTATAAACATATGCCATTCCACTGTACGGGTTCTGAGAAATCCCTCTACCCTATAGCTGATAGCTCTATTGACACAAGAAATGAAATTGCTGCCTTCAAAACGAATGACTCGTGGGTAATTGACACAACCCAGAAACAGTGAGATAAATATTTGTTTTAAAATTTAAACAGTATGTTGGAGACCCATTTTCAAAATGATTACATATATGCATGTTATCCGTGTGTCTGTGTGTATGTGTACTTGTGGCTGTGTATGCATACCCGTGTACTTTTTAGAAAAAGCATGAAGGCTGTCGTTAATATTATAATACTGTGGTAATACTGATGAAACAATCTCAAACACAACGTCTTCATTGAGTACTGCATGTGTAGCTTGCATAAAATGCAAATATTTCGAAGATTAAAAACAATGCAAAAAATAATTACATTAAGAAGAAGCATCTTTTTGTAAAGTGGCTCAAATGTCTAAATATATAAAGGATAAACAAATAAAATATTTAACAGATTAGCATTCCCTTTCAATATAACTTTAATCATTTCAGGCATTGATGAGGATTTAAATCTCTTTTATATTCCATATTTAATAAAACATATACACTCATGTTAAGATGAACAAATTGGTGTAATATTGTATAAAAAACAAATGACAAAAAAGGTTTGTGATATGCATATTACCTATTTCATAGACATATTTGGTCTTTGTTCACTAAGATGTAAAATATGTTTAGTCCATAAAAAAAAAAACTGCATTGATATGTGATACCCCTGCATTGATAAGAACGATGCTTTTGCAAAAAGAAATGTCAGCACAGCCATAGTATGGTTAATCTCCCCTCTGAGTTCACAGCACGAGTTGACCTCTTTAAGGGAATGCGCCAGTGGAAGTTCTTGGTAAAGGCCTTCGTTTTAAGCATACTCAGCTTATGTACTATAATGTAACTTACATGAGAGGTGGCTATAACAGTACAGTTAAAACCCCTGCGTCTTGCATAAAACATACAGTGAAATACTTTAGTCGTGATGGCTCTGGCCCCCGCATATAAAACAGAAAGCACCGTCTCGTCAGTGCCTGGTCCTGAAAAGTGTCTGTGAACTTCCCTTCACTGTTTGAACTCAGCACTCCCAAAACAACAACAACAACAACAAAGAGGAAGACATTTTGTTAGCTGAACCCTGTCCTGATTGGTCGCCCACCTACGGAGCAGCCCACTGGCATGTCTATATGTCCCTAGAACCCCATTTGGCGTGACCCACACCCTGGGATTGAAACCCATGCAAGTGATACACAGATGAGAGTTCATATGCTATAGCTTGACTGCATTGTACAGTAGGAAACATCTCGCACACAGTCACACATTCAGTTTGCTGTTGTACATTCTCTGTGCACACACGCACCCAAACACTCAAGCACGCACACACTCAAACAAGAAGGCATGCACTCACACAAACATGCATCCACTCACGCACACACACACACGCACACACATTTATGCACATATACATGAACGGACACATGCACGCACGCGCACACACATTCATGTACTGATGCACATACACCCTCAGTATGTGAAATCACACGCAATTCTCCTATATGTAAAAAGGTATAAATGCATTTGGTGCTATAATGGAAGATGTGTCTTTAAGGGAGAAGCTTGATCCAGCGGCAGAAACAGCAGTGCTGGGAAGGACTATTCTGGCGGAGAAGTGCTGGCTCTGTGACTGGTCCCAAGCCGGGTGGATGGGTGGTACGCGTGCGTGACATACAACATACATCCGTAGCAGTGGAAGGAGAGGTCCCGGTGCTGCCCCTGTTGGCTCCCCGCGTTGCCAGGTCCTCAGCGTGCAATCCCCCCTTGACTTGATTTGTTTAGGCTTTGTGATTGCGTCTCCTGGATTTCTTCACCCTGCAGAGAGAGGGGGAAAAAGGAGCACCGATTAGAAAGACACACACATTTTTGGAGAGGAATGGGTAATTTCCCTTTGTGTGTCCGTGGTCTTATGATTTTATGTAAAGACAGGGTAGTCCCTGTCTTTAAGTAGATAATTTGAAACAGGAGCAGATAACATTATCTGAGTGAGTTCTTCTAATAAGCATACGGAAAAATCCGGTATGTCGGCTTTATGAGCCATTTAACACATTATAAATCCTGACGCAGTTCATTCGACAGCTCAGCCTAACCTCATACTCACAATGTGTGTATGCTAGTAAGGGTACTGCATGAACTGTAATATAATTTCTACTCCATGCAGTTTGCACGATAAAGACCGGGTTAACTCCCAGTTAAACGTTCCCCACAGTGTGTTCTGTGTGTTTTGCGTTACAGGGATGCAGTAGGTAACTGTATCGCAGCATAATCAAGTCAGGCCGCGTTCATGGATCTGCTGCTATGCCACACCTGGTCAGGTGGTGACCACATGACGCAATGGAAATTATTCTCCCCTTTTTTTTCTTACCTTTTTGGAATTTATTTTTTAGGGGTTTTAGGATTTTATAGTTTTTGTCAGGGGCTGACAACGAAGCCGGTGCTAATGTTCTCCAGACGTGCTCGGAGCATGTTTATGAGCGGTCCACACGCATCCTAACTGCCTGGATTGTTCATATAAAGGACAGTAGCAGTGGGAGATATTAATATATATATTGTATTTTATTTTTATAGTCTAAAATGTTTTCTAACTCAAAACTTTAACAGTAAATTCTAATGTGTCGGCAAGTAGTGAGGAGGAGGACCTCAGAAATTAGCCAAGACAGACAAAATCAATCTAATTTTATGGGCCGGATTTCTATACAAATTGTCGACGTCTGCTGCAGGAGAAAGGAGTGATTGATTCAGGTGGGCTTTTTTCTCGTTGCGATGAAAGACCCTTCACAGATAATAACTCTGCCCTAAATAATTGCCAAAGACCATTTTGATGGCATTTTTATGTCCTTGGAAGCAACACTTGGGGTGCAGCGCTGTTATATTTCACTTTCTGGGTTCTCGTGATGTGTCTGCTCCGTCTCACGCTCGACTTTCATAGACAGTGGGAATGTGTGTGGGTGTGTGTGTCTTTGTGTGTGTGTGCGTTTGCTTGCATGCGCTTGTGTGTGTGCCTGTGTGTGTTTGAAGGGGGGGATGTTGGTGTGTGTGCGTGTGTGTGTATGTATGTGTGTGTATGTGTGTGTGTGCATGCATGTGTGTGCTTGTGTGTGTGTGTACGAAGGGATGTGTGTGTGCGCGCATGTGTGTGTGTGCGTTTTCCAAGGGGGAATGTGTGCGTGTGTGTGTGTGTGTGTGTGTGTGTGTGTGTGTGTGTGTGTGTGTGTGTGTGTGTGTGTGTGTGTGTGTATGTGTGTGTGGCTGGGCTTTTGTGCATGCGTGTGTGTGTGTGTGTGTGTGTGTGTGTGTGTGCATGTGTGTGTGTGTGTGTGTGTGGCTGTGCATGTGTGTGTGTGTGTGTGTGTGTGTGTGGTGTGTGTGTGTGTGTGTGCGTGTGTTTAGGGTTGGGTGATCCTCTTACTTGTTAATGGCATTCTTTAGGTACTGCTGAAGCCACTTGGTCTCTGGATTGATGCACACTTCCCGGTTGTTCTTCAGCTTGGCACTGTGAAAACAACTCATATTAAAATCTCTCTCACCAATATTTCATATTCACCGGAGCCCAGATCTTTCATTCAAGTTTTTTGTCATTGATTGCATTCACAGCATTTCATTTGCTGAGCCAGCCATTCACTCTCTCTCCTATCGAGGGATCAGGGCTAGGGTTACTGACACAGATTACCCATAATAAGCCTTCCCATGATATGACTAAGAGAAGAGGAGAGAGGAGAGGAGTGCTATAGGGGAAAGAGAGAGCCTTATAAGATATTATAGCTAGATGTACGAGCTGCATAAGCCAGGAGACGGTTATAGGGTTAGGTTACTATTGATGCATATTTTTATGGTAATAAGCCTGTACAATTAATTTCCTTTCAGACATACTTTCGAAGTACTTTCTAACACAAAGCTCCTTGATTATTACGAACCATAACCTCAATAAAAGCAATGGGAAAAAATATATATTGCTTCAAAATCCAATATTTACAGAAAATGTTGATCATTAACATTAAATGAAACAACAGGAAATGTGAGTTTCTACCCCAAAAAAAATCAAGGTCACGCACAAAATATAATTTAGACTTTCGTTAAAATGTTTAACCGCATTCTTGGACCAGGTGTTTGACCTACAGCCTGGTCTCCCACGCCACTTCCTACGTTTTAAGTAGGCTGTGTTTATCACATTATCATTAGTGCTGGTACCATGTCCCTAGAATACCCACAACCGCTGTCTTTACAGACATCACTCAAAGTGGACAATGTGTCAAATAGTGCCTCAGCTTTCACGAGAGTTCACATCCACACATCCCACAAGTTGTAACCAAAGGATTATGGGATGGAAAGGGTTGCCACCCAGCTGCAGTGAAAAATGACCACCGCTGTTTCCACTCACTGGCAGCTGTATGGGAGACACCCACGTCTCTGAAAACACCGTCTAAATCAACCCCCCCCCCCCCATCAAAACAAGTCATTTAATTGTGTGTGTGAGAGGGGGAAATGGTTTTCGGGGGGTAATTTCCGAATTTCTCTCTTGAAATAACGAATGATTTGTTTTCTTTTTGTTGCCACATGCGCTTGTAAATTCTTCACAAAGACGCAGCCTTTGTTCGAAAGGGGTTGCACGGGAATGTATGACTCCATCGCTCAAGCCGACAGTACAATATTCAGCTTAAACTCAAGGTTGTACGTCAATCTAGTTATTTTCGTTTCCCTGACGAGCCAGGGGCAGCTGGTTGTCTGGCCGCGGTGGCTAACAGCTCTGTGATATTAATATTTTTTAATATTTGCTGTTCCTCGCGCTGTGCGATGATGGATGCTGGAGCTAATGACTAGCAGAGGATTACTCCCGTTATCTGAGACATCTTGGCGGGTTTGAACTTTGATTTATTTATTTTTTCGCCGGAGCATTAGGCCGGCACCCCCCCCCCCCCCCCCCCCCACCCCCCCAAGACAGATGGACCTCACACCTTCACGCCAAAAGGTGGGTGGGGGCGCGAGGGCTCACGGCTCAGAGGAGAAGGTAGCACCTCCCCTCTGTCGCATGGCCCTGCAAATTAAACACACCCTACCACCCTACCAGATCCTCCACCCCCAGGGCCGGCCTCCACCCCTTTTGCTGCCCCGACCCACCACCGTCTGATTCAGTGTGGGGGCCCCTGGGGGCCACCTCTGTGTGGCCTCTGGCCGCGACCAAACACCGCGACAACCATCAGTTGTCCGCTTGACCTCTGTGTGAGCCAACGGCACAGGCGACACGCACGCACGCACACGCACGCACGCACACACACGCACGCACGCACACACACGCACACACGCACGCACGCAGGCAGGCGCACACACACACACACACACACACACACACACACACACACACACACACACACACACACACACACACATACAAAAATAAACATAAAAACACCCGACCACGCACAAGTTACGCAAATACAAACACACACACACAAGTGAAGAAATGCCATTGGCCCGGCGGTCGGAGCGGAGTCAACCCGCTCCGTAGCGGGACCTGCGCTGGTGTTCCCTGCTTCCCCCCCCCCTCCCCTTGTGTCCTAACGGAGCTAACCCCTGCTGATGTGATGCGTCTCCCCCGGCCACCCGGCTGTCTGTCAGTCCGTCTGTCTGAGTGACCGGGGCTGGGGGGGCCCAGCGCTCCACCCCGGTTGACCCGGCTGGAGATGGGCTAGGGGTGGAGGGGGTGGAGGGGGTGATGGGGTGTTGAGAGGTGGGTGGGGGTGGGGGTGGGGGTGCTTTGGAGTTCCACAAGCAGCAGGTAGAAATTACTTCACAGCAAGTCTATACCAACAGAGGAGTGGGGGTGTCAGCAGGGGGCGACGGGGGGGTTGTGTGTGTGTGTGTGTGTGTGTGTGTGTGTGTGTGTGTGTGTGTGTGTGTGTGTGTGTGTGAGTGTGTGTCTGTGTGTGTGTTTAGATGGAGGGGCAGAGGGTTTAATGTTACTGGCCGTCTTTTATCTCTCTCTGATAGAGGTAGGAGAGCCACGCGGTTCACCCCTGCGGTTTCCCGTTCCTCTGCCCCACTTCCTCCTGGAATTTGTTTGGGGGGGGAGGGGAAAAGGAGGGGGTGGAGGGGGGGGAGGGGAAAAGGAGGGGGTGGAGGGGGGGAGGGGCAAAGGGTTGACGGGGGTTGCTTTGGGGTCTATCCAGAGTCCTCTCTGACCTTTTGCCATTGGGTTACCCCATCTATGTAAGGGCCTGCCCCCCATCTCCACCTCCTCCTCCTCCTCCTCCTCCTCCACCTCCTCAACCTTCTCCCCCCATCTCCACCTCCTCCTCCACTTCTGCCCCCCTCCTTGACCTCCTCCTCATCTTCTTCCTCCTCTTCCACCACCTCCTCCTCCTCCTCCTCCTCCTCCTCCTCCTCCTACTGCTATGTCGCGCCCTTATTCTACGAGTGAGGGAGGCTTCGGCCTCCCCAGGTCCCCGCAGGCCACAGATAACCGGGGCCACTTAATGCTTAATGTGTTCCAGACCGTCTGCATTAAACGTCACGTGTCCTGGGCGGTTTCCTCGGAGGACGGGCGGAGATAAAGAGAGGGGAACCCAGAACAGGCGGGGTCAGCGGGAACACAAAGCTAATCACTTTGACCTCCAACCAACATTTCCTTTGCGAAACACAAAACCGTCCCTCCTGAGTGCAGGACCTGGGCTGCCTTCCTGCATCGGTCCGTGTGGATCACGGCCGTCTATTGTTAGCAGAGGGCTACGGATTCAGGAAGCACAGGACGCAGCCTGTGTCTAAAAGGGAGAGTGTGGCTCACACTCCTGTTTCAACAACTCCATGTCTTGAGGAGCTATGGGTGGGCTTTTAAAGTATCGCTGCAGCTCTGGTGCTCGGCTGATATAACCGTTTAAATAGTGGATTCCCTTCATGGACTTTACCAAAACATGGATCATCTGGACGGGAACGGGGAAGCCGAACGTGTCGGTTTGAAACTATTAGTTAGGGAAAAATAATCGTAATTTGGTGAAGGGTGTAAAGCGATGAGGGAGCCAAGCTGACGCAAGTGAAAGCAGCGTGAAAAGCTGTGGACCGCAATGTGACCTGCCAATTAACACACGCGCACACACGAGCGCACACAAACACGCACGTGCCCAGCACTCACACAGACACACACACACTCTCTTTGCTTGTTAACCTCTCCATTGAAATAAGGGGCTGACCACAGCAGTTACCAACAGAATGTGGACGTGGTCTCTCTAACTACAGAGTGTTCCTCCAGTGACTTCAGTACAATCGGAGCAATTTCTGCCAAGGCATAGAGGAGGTCATCAGAAGGCCAGCGTCGTAGCACTCCCCTCTGCAGCCGTTTAAACGGCAGAGTCTGGCTTCCTGTGTTGGTCAGTACCAGGGGTTTTGAACTCCATCAGGCGGGGAAGGCAGCTACTCACATGACTTGGAAGGGGCAGTTGGGTGTGTGGAGGAACTTGAGCTCCTTGATGGAACGCTGGGGCACCGTGTTGAGGGTGGAGCGACACCAGCACCTCTCCACCAGGCTGATGGGCTTGGCTGCGGGACACAAAGCGTGGAGAAGGTGGAGGTGTTAGATCAACGGAGTTTAGGGGTGGATGCGCGGCGTTTATGGGCTGCGGGGTCACAGCTGGGTTCTTTCTTTTTGCGAACACAGGCATTTTAACTGTGATACCTGTCGCCCACGCACACACGTGCATGCACACACTGAGTACCAAATCATCCGCGTCAGACGACGGTGCAAAGTGTTGCTGAGGGGCCCCCAGCAGCAGTAGACCGGCCTTAAAGCCACTAGAGAATAGAGGATATTGAGTGATTCTTGCACCAGAAACGCAGAATTTGCTGAGGTTGTTCGCAATAATCTGTTGACATCAACGTTAAAATATACTACCCTGGGTATTTATTTTTAATAATATATCGAACCGTGAGATATGTAACTACCACAGCAGTGTGTACATAAAATGAATGTGTATGTGTGTGTGTGTGTATGTGTATCGCAGAAAAGTTGAGGCATTTAGGAACCAAGATTTGTTAACGTATAAGTTGGGCGAAACAAACGAAAACAATTAATTAAATCAGGTGTAATTGTAATCAATTGATTAACAATTCCAAGTGGCTATAGAAAACCTGATAATAACCCAGACTCAATATGATAATTCATTCATTAGCTATCCTTACAGGAAATGAATATGACCCCTACTCCAACCGCTTGCTCCCAGCGACACACACATCATGTACTGTTTATTCTTCCACAACGCAACCAGAATGTATGAGTTTACCTGATTGTGATCCGAACAACTCACTCATTAAAAAGAGCTTACACTCTCCACACACACACACACACACACACACACACACACACACACACACACACACACACACACACACACACACACACACACACACACACACACACACACACACCAAGAGATACACACACACCAACACACACACGCACACACACACACACACTCTGAGACCTCCAATTATAGAAGCAATTTTCGCTCTCCCTCTTCACAGCGCTAAGCCCAGCCACTCAGCTGGATGAGGGTCCTCAACGCTCAGGAATACTGGACCCCTCCAGTACCCTGCTCCCTCTGCTTCTGTTCCAGAGACCACTCTGCAGATTAGCAGACACAACCTCAAGTACATTCTTAGTGTGATTACAAATCTCCCTTGGTTGCCTTCACAGAGCTCGCCGCCGCGTTACTGGCAGTCGCAGCCGCCCCGAACCAGACGCCGCGCAGGAAGAGACGTGTTGAATGTGTTCTGAAGCTGCAGCCATTGTCCTGATCGATTGTAGTTTATGCACTCTGTGGAGGTGCCAAGTTGTTGCAGAGCAACAACGGTGTCGGTAACTGTAGGGCGCTGGGAAATGTGTGCGTGTGTGTGTGTGTGTGTGTGTGTGTGTGTGTGTGTGTGTGTGTGTGTGTGTGCGTGTGCGTGTGCGTGTGTGTGTGTGTGTGTGTGTGTCGTGGGGAGTCCAGTTGTGTTATGATCTCTAAGTGGAAGCAGTCTACGTGCTGTAGTCTGGGTTCTGCAGCGTGGTCCCTGATTAATACATCATTCACACTAATACCAACTGTTTATTCAGTGCGTGAAGGCTTTTTGTCTCGGCCTTCATCCACTTGAAAACTTGAAACTTTTAGGCTCCTATATCAATCATATAATTTTACAGCTGTACTTTTTTAGTCTCTGTCTTTTTACTATACCGACATCTCAGCAAAAAACACATTTACGTGATAAAACAACCCAGTCATCAAAGTCATTCTGGTTCTGATGCACAGATCTCAAAGTTTTTACGTTTTTAAATCCAGCTCTGTTCTTTACCTGACATGAGAGGATATATATGAACACATCTGCTAATAGGGAATACTTAGCACGTCCCTGCCGAGACACACCTCTCCTTTCTCTTTCAAATGCAACACCAAATGTCCTGGCCACAAATGGCTAAATCCCGACCAATATCAGCCTAATGGTTCACACTCTATCAGGTCGCTGTTGTCATGCAAAGCAGCTGTCATTATGCAGCTTACACAGGCAGAAGGGCCGGAGAAGAGAGCATCCAGTCATCACCCTCTGCATTGTTTATCCCTAATTAGAAACTAATTAAAAGAAAGCAAAGAGCCAAGGCAAATACACACATGAAGGCCGGCGTGACTCTTTAATATGCGCCCAGGGGGGCTCTTCCCCGGGGTTGAAACAACACTCTCCGCAGGCCCCCGGCCCGGGCACCAGGGCTTCCTGCGTCTGCTTCCAGCAGAAGGACACCGGCCGTAATCCATGAGGTTTGGTATCAGGAATATATCTGGGTTTTAGGATTATTTATATTTTTTGTATATTTTCGATATTTCGAGTTTGTTGCATTTATTTGTTAATTGTTGTATAAGACATTTAAAAAATTGCAAATTCAAAATAAATAAAATAAATAATGTACATATTACATATATAAAAGTTCTAAATACGTTTTTCAATATTCAATATTAGGCTGCATGAGAGATTTTAAATTAAAGCTATTTAAACTTTTCCAAAAATACATTTTTAAATAGTGGGCTATATTATCATCATTTATGTTAATTGTCTAAACTTCGAAAAAATCGAAATAATAAATGCGTGTTAAAACGTATTAAAGGTGATCCAACATATTGTTTGTATAGCTTGTATTTAAGTATTCCCCCGGCTTTGCAATTATTTGAGTTCATAAAATAAACTTTAAAAAATCACTGCGCAATTAAAGAGAAAAAAAAATCCCATCCTATAAATGTTCCAGCACGTGAAACAATAAAATCCTGAGCAAAGAAATCATTTACAGCTCCTTAAAAGGCTCCTAAGACACAAAGTTTCACTCGGATCGCAAACTTAAAAAATCTGCTCCAACATCTCTCCTTCACTTGCTCAAAACATCCCCAAAACATTTCTAGATTACAACTATAGCCAACAACACAACCGACACAAGAACACTCACAACCTCCACACTGAAGACAACCAAAAGCTACAACCATAGACTCCTTAGGTCTCCTCTCCGCAGCGCTGACACCCAGTCGCCACCTCCACAACCTCCACACAGCGTACACAATATTCCCCCCGGCCCGCTGGACTCACCGCTGGAGATCGGAGCATTGATGGCCACGGCCAGCAGAGCTGTCAGCGCAAGCAGTTTCATGTCCATGGCTGTCGGCCGGTCGGCTGATGGGCGCTCGCTGGAGGAGGTTTTAGAGCGGGCTGCAGTCAGGAGGTCCACGCTGCTACAATCCAGAACACAGTGTGACTGCCAGATCTCCTCAGAGCTCTGTTAAATCTGAAGCATGGCAGGGTGGGAGAGAGAGGGGAGGGAGGGAGAGAGAGAGAGGAGGGGGGGAGAAACCCATTTTTCTCAGGAGGGGAGGGAAGGGAGGGGGTGCAAGAGAGGTTGGAAGGGTGTGTGTGTGTGTGTGTGTGTGTGTGTGTGTGTGTGTGTGTGTGTGTGTGTGTGTGTGTGTGGAGGGAAAGGGGAGAGGTTTGGGGGGGGGGGGGGGGGGGGGGGGGGGGGGGGGGGGGGGGGGGGGGTGGGTTCCAGCACCCAGCCAGCAGAGACTTCCTCGTTTGTAAATGCCTTGGCTTTGAATCAAGAGGAGAATGTCTAGGAAGGGGAATTCTCCGTCCCTTTCTCAAAGTGAATCTGCCCCCCCCCTCCCCCGCCTCCGCTCTGACTCCATCTCTCTATTTTTGATCTTTCTATAGTGGCCGTGTTGCTAATGTTCTTCTGATTATTTGCTATTCTTTTACATTGCCTCCACCTATTTCTATTCTTATTTGTTTTTTGCTCATGCGCGTATGCAATCAAACACGCACAAATGCCTGCATATGCAAACACACATACACAAACACACACACACACACAAACACACACACACGCACGGACGCACGCATGCATGCACGCACACACACTCACTCTTTATTTTCTCTCTCTCATGCTCTCTCATGCACACACACATACACACACACAAACACCCACACACACACGCACTCAGAGGGTAAATGTTTTGTTAGCATTCTCTCACTTTCTCCACCTCTGTCTTTTTAGCTCTCTTACATTTTAATCCTCCCCCCTCTCCTCTCCCCCCCCCCCCCTCCCAGTCAGTTGGAGTCCTTTGCTGTCTCCCCTGCCACCTGCTTCATGTCCTTATTCCGATATGCAAGACTTTCCTGTGACTGGGGTGGAACTAAGAAAGGCGTGCATTGATTTCACACATGAATAAACAGAAGGAGAGGACAAGGACTGTTTTTAAAGAAAATATCTGGAATTGACTGGACTGTAAATGTTGTTCTTCCGAACCTTACCCGTAACATAGATTCCTGTCCAATGATTTTTCTTGCTTCATCAAACTTTCAGTTAGAACACACCTAAGACATAGTTAAACATTCGATGTATCACTTTGCTCCATGTAAGCTAAAGGCTGATTTGATTAATTATCTTTAAGATGTGGGACATATTTCAGATGATATCATCAGACAGCTGTGTGTAAAAACACAGAACATCCAAGCTTAACTTTGAAGAGGGAATAAAAAGTGAAGAACACTAAACAGGCCTGAAATGGACAGAGAATGTGTGTGTGTGCATGCATGCGTAAATGCGTCTGTCTGCATGCATGCGTGTGTGTGTGTGTGTGTGTGTGTGTGTGTGTGTGTGTGTGTGTGTGCATGCATGTGTTTGTGCATGTCTGTGGATGTGTGTGTGCATTTGTGTGTGCAGGCATGCGTGTGTGTGTGTGCGTTTGGAAGGGAAAGGGGCATGTGTGAGTGGGCATGTGTTTGGACGTGTGCGTACACGTATGTGTATGTGTTTGTATCGGGGGCACCAGTCGGAGAGGAAGTCTGCGCACGGTTCCTACTGCAGTGATACCTGACGCTCGCTCTGTCAGAGCTGGTAACATACCGTCGACATACCTCACCACATGCATACCGCTTCGCTAAAGACTCCCCGTGAGTTTATGGGCTGAAACCCCGTTTCCCCTCATATCTACAGCAGGCTCCCTGACCGCAGGTCCCTGCTGGGAGCGTTCTGGTCCCCACCCTGGGCCAGTGAGGCGGTTTATTGTCGGGAAAAGCGGGAACAATATAACGGCCATCAAAGCCCGAAGAGATGAAACCAAAGAGCGCGAGAAGACAAACGTCGAATCGCTTTCACATTGGTACTCTGACTCAAACAGTCGCCTTTTTAACTGCTTTGTTGTTAAAGGAGTTTGCAAAGGAAAATAACCATTTTTATTGGCGACCGCATTTTGTGAGGCTGTGTCGGAAAAACAAAGTCATGCAGTTGTCCTTAAACTACTTCAAATAATCAAGTAACAAAGCATACAAATAAATAAGATATTACGTGTGATCTTTTCAACGTGTTCCAGCATCCCTTTATTTGTTTATTTGTTTCCAGAAACAATTCCGATAGCGCCTAGGTCAACTGATGTCAGCCAGGGCATAACATCCTAGCATGTTCTGTAATCCAAACATTAACACTTCACTTGGCAAAATAAGCCCGCTAAATCCGCCAAGTAGAAAAGACACGTCGGTCCCCTCAACACAGAGCTGTAAATATCATCACCCAGCGCAGCCCAGGGAGTCGCCACACAGTTTTGGATCACCGTGGCGCTAACACGCTAACAAAGCTACGGGCGGCGCGACGGCTAGCCTCGACGCGGGGGGAATGTGTTTGCCGTGTTAC